>NC_051185.1:69570390-69786457 GCF_013339695.2 Rhipicephalus sanguineus | reverse complement strand
TATCTTCTTTCTATATTTTTGCCTTTCTTTTAAGGAAAGCCGGTCGTACAGATGAGCCATTTCGGTCGCTAATGACTGCTTGTGTACACTGTAGCGAGGACAGAAGACATGATTGATTCCCAGTTGAAAACCCCAAAAGAACATGCCATGAGGAAAACAGAAACTGTTGTTCTTGTAACAAGACTTCTCTGTAGTTACTGGAAATTCCTAATCCAGCAACAGACTTTTCCGTTGTGCAGCAGATATTTTTTTTGTCGTGATAACAAAAGTGAGTTCTGTTGCTCGTGCCGTTACAACAGAAAACTGAAGTACTACAACAAATGCTCGTAGTACTGCAGACAAATGTGTTGTCGCAACAGACACCAGATTCGTCAGAACAGAAATGTTCCTGAAACAAAGCGAGAAGCTTGATGTAGCACTACAGATACCTGGTGACACAACGCACCATCAACAGCAACTCGTGACAGACGTCAAGGTAACAGCATTACGTCATGTCCCAATATGTGACAAGACATCAGAATTTTGGGTCTTCGTTTTCAACTGGGTTGTTTGCTTGCTGCTGGCAGTGACTGCAAGCAGCACTGTATTTCATGCCGATGCTTAAAGGAGCCCTGCAAAACTTTTCCAAGAAACCATCGAATGGCTTTATTAAAAGGAGTTAATTGTATCCCGATTGTACAGCTGAAATACGTTTTAGAAATCCGTCAAGCACGAGCGGAGTTACAGGGACTTGTCGCACGCTTTAAGCGCTTTCTCTCTCATTTCGTACCAGCGAGCGCGCACAAAGTTACACGGGGGCGGGGGGCGGGGGAGGGCTAGTGAAAAAAGGGCAAGAAGCTACGTCCGTTCGTCAGCGTGCGTCATGACCTTGAGAACTTTCTTTACTTTTTTGTCTTCAAACACGCGGCTTGCTTTCAGTGTGATTGCGAGCGAGCGCGCGGGCACGTCGCGCCCTACCGCGGCGACCGCAGTAACTATGCAGCTCACGATGTTCAAGTCAGCCAATGGCCGTGGACTTGGTGTTTATGGCGCGGCCATCTGGGTTTATGGCTAGATTTGTCGAGAGAAGAGGGAACGATATCTAGCTGACTTTGAGGATTCATTGTAAATTCCAGGCCGCGTGCTATGCTCTAATGTTTGGCTCGCGCGTTCTGAGGAGCCTCGACTACCAATCGGCAGCGTTTTCTGACCATGCTGAAAAGTGTCGCAGGATCCCTTTAAAGCGACACCCAGCCACATCCTCGACTGGAGACAAAAGGGCGTCGCATGCGGGTTTAGCTTTTCAAGCAAAAAGCGTAGGCTACTCACCAGTAGCTGAGGCAGAGGGCAATGGCCACCAGGGACAAGGTGATGACGCCGAAGAGCGGCACGTACCGGTTGAAGAAACGATGGTGCCAGTCATCTGCGTAAAGTGAACCATGATGCTGGTGTGCTTAGACTTGGGTGCACGTCGAAAAACCCCAGGTGGTCGAAATTGATCTAGAGTATCCCACTTCAGCACGCCTCCTAATTGTATCGTGGTTTTCGCGCATAAAACCCCAAAAAATACTTTTCGTAGCAGATTTGTTTTGTACCATTTACCTGTGCTTCCTACACTGCTGATATCGTGCTGGCGTAATAACCAAGTATTATGAACAACAGGTGCACGGCCGAATTGTGACTGGAACAGCGGTCACGCGCTTGACTAAAGGACACTGAACTGAGACACCAAGTCACATTGAACTGATAGAGTGAGTACTCTTTCAGAAGCCAATGTTTGTTTGTTTTTGCTGCGGGAATCGCGCCACACTATTGAAAAAGAGACAAATGTCAAACTTCAATTTCTCGAATGCCGATATAAAAACCCCAGCTCCTCTATGAGGGCGTGATCTCGCAGATGTTAATAGATTTTCTCATATTTGGGCACCTAAATTGTGGCGTACTAGAATTTTTTCGTGTTCCACCCATACTTAGATTCCTTTGATTATTCGAAGTACTTTGTTTTTACTAGTAAAAGTGTACTGGGCCCAAGCTGAACGCCGTCGAAATCAATGACGTCGCGTTCGGCTAGTGTGGGAATCTCACGGCGGCATCGCCGCCTGAATTTACTTTTTGTGTGTTTTCCTGGCTTGTCAAGCCTTCCGCCGAGCTGAGAGTGGCTCTACGTATCTCTTAGTTTTCTACTTATGGCGTCTCTTCGAAGGAGTTGAGACTCCAGAGCACGTCCTGTGCACCCTCCACCCCCACCTATGTACTGATTAAGCACAATGACAGACGTTTTTCACCTTCAGTTGATTAATCACCGTAGAAAATTTCAAAAAGCATTTTCCATCTTTCATTGAAAACAGTCATAACACGAAAGTCATACATATTTTCACATAAGCAGCTCCAGCATCGTTGTAGGTTAGTACAAGTGTTTGATTTCGCACAGTGCATTGTAATACAAAAAAATGACAAGAAAGAAGGAAAGAAGAAAACAAAAGGAAGAGAATATGGCAGCATATTCGAACGGGCCCCATAGGCACATCCTTACGGAGAAGCTGCTTCGCATTTGCGTCCTTTACACCGGGCTCTTACGCCCCCGACGCGACCTGCCTACCTGGACCTGTACTACCCACATTCTGCAACAGTGCATGATCTTCAAAATGTCGGCGATCGTTCCTGGCCGAACCTGCCTAAAATACGTTCCCTGGCTGGACTATAACGTCTAGTGTATCAAACGACCGAAAGCGAAAACCTGAAGTAAATGAAACACTGGAAGTAGAAACAGGAAATAATAAGAGGCCGGAAGCTAGTTAATTAGAAACCGGAAGCTCGTTACGGAACCAGAAGGGAAAACCGCAAGTTAATCGAGAAACACCTCGTACGGTCGTTGAAAGGACTATCGTGCTACGTCATTTCCGTCACGGAAATGACGGCCAATTCTTGGTGAAGGCAGGCGTTCAACATTTTCGTGCAATAAAGTGAGGTGTAGTTGTAAACTATTCATTACAAAGCAGCACAAACAGGCTCACATCAACAGAAAACTAGAGGACTGCTTGTCAAGTCAACCGAAAAGCTCTTACATGAGTAACAAAGGAAAGTATGATCGTATCTGTCTCGCCAAGACAATGGCAGCAATGAAGAAACGGAACATCTCCAGCTGCACCTACGAATTGTAGCGCTCGTTTAAAGGGCTAACGGCAATACTACACAGCACAGCGCATCGCTTTGAAGTGTATCTGGCTGGTTGATATTGATTAAATAATAAATTAAAAAGTCTAAACCGAAACAATAGGTGGGCTGCTTAAACATAACATGCTGACTAAAGATATGGTTGTTAATTTGCATATTTTCATCTTTCAGATGTTCTGTGAGGAAATGGATCACCTGCTTACAAAACCGACGTTATCTAAGTCATGATCCTCTGTAAAAAGTCTCCGTATGCAACAATTCTTTTTTCCGTAGACTGCAAGAACTGTTCCGCGCCTCTTTATGATATACGGACTCGGCAACTTAGAATACTAAATTCAATTCTCGAATCAAATAGTAAGGGTCTTTCTATCCGTGCGTTCCAAAGTTTCAGAATTCGTGCAGCAATAGTAAAGGCATGTATACGTGAACTCCAATTTGTTTGTTTTTTGTTTGTTTTGTTTCTTCGAACTGCTAGTCCTCAAAAAGGGTCACCACAGGAGTGGCAACACAGAATATAAGGCCTGGTATACGTCACACGTAACTTGCACACAGAATAAAGTCACAACAGAAGGATGTACACAGCTGTAGGTACAATAGCGCCATTGTTTAAACAGCGCAAAAAGACGAAGACAAGAGAAGGAGGACTACACAGTACAGGCGCTGACTAACAACTGTTGGGTTTATTGAGCATAAAGGAATAAATACACGTAATTCGAGTGCGCGCGCATCATCGCATTACAGATAATTGTCACTTATTTCAAGCAGACTAAATTCGCAGTCAGGAAGACAGATAGATGGGGTGGAAATGCAAACATCATGGTTGTATTTTATGGGAAAAGCTTCCTTCATTTCACGAGACCTTTGGTCAACGTGCCTGAAGATGACATGCGTGCGATTAAACAACGGTTTACAGCCACAAGAACGACAATGAGCAGACAAATGTGAAGTAGGCGTGCCTTTTGAAGTGTTATTGTGCTGGCGTAGTCTCTCGTTAAGGCAGGCACCCGTCTGTCCAATATATTTCCACAAGTTAGCGGGATGTCATACACTACACCACATGCACATGATACAAAACGGGTGCGATGATTGACGGAGCACAAATTTCTCTGTGACTGGCCATTCTTCCTGTCTATCGCGGCACATGCTTTTCCAACCTTGCCACGAGCAGAAAAAAAACAACATTTAGCCCCGCCACGGTGGTCTAGTGGTTATGGCGCTCGACTGCTGACCCGAAGGTCGCGGGATCGAATCCCGGCCGCGGCGGCTGCATTTTCGGTGGAGGCGAAAATGCTTGAGGCCCGTGTACTTAGATTTAGGTGCACGTTAAAGAACCCCAGGTGGTCGAAATTTCCGGAGCCCTCCACTACGGCGTCTCTCATAATCATATGGTGGTTTTGGGACGTTAAACCCCAGATATTATTATTAAAAAAACAACATTTACGTCATAGCCCTTAGCAATCTTTTTGAGCCTATGCGAGAGCCCATGGACATATGGGATCACGGCAACATTCTTTGGCTTTTTGGTGGCGTTGGTGCACTGACCAGTTCGATAGGCGGACAGTTTTGAATGATTTTAGCAACCTCAGCGAGATGGACGATAGGGTTGAGACAGGAAAGCCAGCATTCTTTAGCCTAACCAATTGTTCCTGAAAGCTGACTTCAATTTTATGATAGCACGACTTCGTCATTGTCGAGTTTAGTGAATTGTAGGCAATGCCGTTTTAAACAATGAAGTTAAACCAACTAGCCCAATTTTGCACACTGTTGCAGTACAATAGCGCACCCGTTTTTTGCTATTAGGCAGTATACTTCCCAGCACCAACAACTCATATTACATCTCAATACTTTTATTTGATTGGTGCGAAAACAAAGTACGACCAAAGTTCAAACGAAACAAAAAAAAAGCCTCTCATACTTACGTTTATGCGCGTTGTGCTCCCCGAGCATGTAAGTCCTGAAGGACGCCCAGAAGCCCGGCTCCTTCTCTTCGTCGGCCATGGTACCGGAAGTGACGACAACCATATCGCGCGATACACTATCTTCACCGCGCACCACCGCTTCCGGTTGCCGCCCAAGCACAACCAGCAGCGCGGCGACCAGGCAAAACACGAAACGAGCCGCCGATGCCGGAAACATGGCGGTCTCGTGAAAACAAAACAAACGTCTTGTCCCTAAAAAGCGGGTGTCACCGACGTCTTTCAGGCCGTCGCCTGCTCGAGGATGCTTTACGCATCGTCTGCATTCCGTCCTGCTTGCACTGCAGAGTTTAAATAGGGTACTCAAAGCTTTGCGTTAGCGTTTGTCACCACTACGCATGCGTCATACGCTATCCTCTTGGGTACCCACGTTAAGTGCCGAAATGCGCGCGCGAACGAACGCTAACTTTGCGTACCCTATTCTAAAACTGCCTTAACACTGCGAGCGACGCAAGCGCACGCTGCTGGGAGAAACACGGAGGTTAGCGCACGAACCACACAAGCGAGGCCAACGAGCGACACAACGAGCAGGTCTTGCGCACGATTGTAAGGAACACACGGAGCCTAATGAAAAGCTGCGCCGCTTGTCAGATGGTCGACGCCTGCGCGCGAGAGACGGTTCGCGAAACGAACAGCCGCCGTGGAGAGGATACCGAACGCACTCGAGGTACTGGCGTTGGCCCCCGGCTTGTCACGCAGGGCTTGCGGCTGCAGCTGCTCCAAGTGTAAGGGGTTACTCCGAGGACTCCGTAGGTAATGGCGTACGTATGCGAAACGCATCCGTCTTCGGCCACCTGTAAGCGCATTGTGTCGCCGCACTGGTCAGCGGCGAATGCGAACCGCTCGCTGCATCATCCCCGCGGGAACTTATTGTGTATCGCAACAGCAGAGACGTCAGCCTCGACCCTTTTGACGCCTATTGTAGGTTTAGAGAGAGTTAGGAGTCTGACAGTTTTTCACCGAAATCGGCTGTACAGATCTCACGGGGAGCAGGAAAGGAGGTTGTGCGTTCGATATCCGGCTGTCGCGTTCCGACTGCCTGTAGCGTTGCGTGAAGATTTATTTCCCTAATTAAACTTGTATGCGTTTCAAGTAGGACGCCCTCACCTTTCAAGGTCAGGACTTACGACCGTCATATCGTACGTCAAGAGCAATTTTGTACTCATGACAATAATATCAGCAAGCGTATGCAAAATACCTCCAAAAATTCGGGTTCCACCATCCACACAGGCAGCGTACAAAGTTCACCAGATCTAACACATAACAGGGTAGCGCGAAAAAGCACAGACAAAAAAGACAGTACACAGGACGGGCGCAAACTTTCTCATTATTGATCAAATTAGTTGCAAGCCTATAAAGCAACCCAGTTAACCGCGTCAAGCCACCTATATATATTGGTAGCTGGACGCGGTTCACTTAATTAGTGGAAGCTTCAAAGCATGCGTAGCCGTGTCAAGCTACGCACTGGTAGCATGACAATTGTTAACGAAGTCGTCCACAACCGAGAGTGACGTAAAGAAGCCAGCAACGCGAAACAAACGCAATAAATATTTAATCTTAACGTGATCTCCCCGTAATCGGACCGACCGATACCAAAACACCAAAACAAATCCGCGCATGTCATGTATACACTTAGTGATTATAATTAGTGTAACAAGCACGCATATGTGTGATACTGGCGCTCTATGTAGCAAGGCGAGACAAGAAAAACTCGCGTCTTTCCTTTTTTTTTAATTTTATCGCTTTATTTTTTCTCACCTATGTAGGCTGTCTAATGCCTGCCGTGTATAAAAGAAATCGTAAAGAGCAAACTGCGCGACATATCTTTCGCGTGTGCATGCTGGCACGTTCTCCGCCGTATGCAAAAAAAAAAAAAAAACAGCCGTTCCATTCGTAAGAATTCTCGTTCTATTTCTTCTTGTTTGTGCGCAGCTCTACGCAGCTGCAGGTGTCTGTGTCACTTGTTGAATTCGGACAAACGGAGTGAGGTGAAAAGCATCGTGAGCTACGCAGAAAATTCGCCCGGATATTGTAAGAGCTCGGATGACGCTGGAGAAATTTGAATGCGACCGCGTCATTCCGAGTTCAGCTTATTTACCGTACTTTCTTTTTCTTTTTCATAATTTAATTCCGCCACTGCCTCGCTGTATTTTCTGAGGCCAAGAAAACCGGCAAAATTTGTAGGAGATGCAGGAAATCCTCCCTATCTGATACAGCCAGGGAGGGCTGAAACAGCTTAAACTCTTATCGAACGCTGCAGTGGGGAGTGGTAGCTTGTTAAATGACGGCTTTCTTCCACACATTCCGACTATCCAAATTTGTGATGGCGTACTACGGATAAGTGTGTTCGCATTGGCATAGCTACTCTTCTAGTTCACTGTAGCATAGCTTCAAAACATACACACACGTCTTGAATTAAGTACAATAGCAAATAGCAAATGTATACATAAACTTCCCTACGGCTCCCCCTTCTTGCTCTGTCTCTCTCAAATGCGTTACATAAATGCGCTTGTGCTCGTGTGTTCTCAGTGCTTTCTTCTTCTATCGCGGCGCCCTTTCATTATGATAAGCCCATAATAACTCGTCCAATTGTCAGTTCCATACCTAACATAAATACTATGTATGTACTATGTACTATGCATGGTATATACGTCATGTAAGAGGGCACCACTCTGAGAGGCGGTGTCTAATAGCGGCATATTAACAATTAAAATTAACAACACGCACTTTATATACATATACACAACTAATGAAACCGACAGACAATTGTCTGTCGGTTTCATTAGGTGGTGACCTGGTGAATACTGGGCTGGTGGATACACCTGTTGAGGCCGCAGGTAGATCGGCTGTATTTGCAATGTCTCCTGCAGTGGGCTGGCCAAGGTTGGGTCTGGGTCGAGGGTGCCAGCGCAACTTGGAAGACCCGGTTGCTCAGGGGGAAATGCCCGAGTGTCCAGGCAGTCTTCCTCATCTTGCCAAGGCAACTCAACACAACCACTCCCATTCTTTAAGGCCTCATTTAGAATTTGTATATCTTCATGCGACAAATTATCCCAGTTGAAGAACTCCAGGCTCAAACGCGCGTCGCCCATGTCAGAAACCTCTGCGTCATGGCATAGAAACGCCGCAAACCGACATGTTTGCATATTCAAAATAGAATTATTAGAGAGTGTGCGCACATTTTCATAGGCAATTGTGCCTATTGTGCCTAGTGTAGGCAATTGTGCAATTGTCTTTAGTGTATTTGGCAAGCAGTAACACAATGCCTCAAAACCATAGTTAGTGCGCGGCCTCGGAACGTACCAATGTTCGGAGTGTCGGTTTAGGCGCATAGAAGGATCTATAGTTGTAGGTTAGCTAAACTGCGTATACAACCGCGACTTTTTACGGTATCAGATCTAACTTCTCCCGTTTGATGAGGCATACAAGGCTTTTGCCTTAATAAGTAGAGATTGATAATCGTGGGTTAAATTCGAGGAAATACGGCTCATCTAGCTACGTCTCGAAAGCGCACGCGGTGCGCTCGTTGCCTTGACTCGACGCATGACTCGCACGTAGAAGGGTCGACGCACCTGTGATCTTTTCAGGCCCGGGCCCGAACACGCAAAGGCTTTCCAAGCAAAGGCTGCTGCGTGGTGTCGGCGCAGCTGCGAAAGAGACCCGTCTGCAAAGGCTCGCGTCACGGATCCGACGTCTCTGTTAGCGCAGCGTCCAGTCTCTCGTCAGTGAGCGCCGAAGAGCGCGTATGTGATTGCCATGCACGTAGTCCACGAGGAGAGGCGAGTGACCGGTGTGCCGATGGCCCTAGACGATGTCACTGTCGTAGCGTACACTGATGCCAGCGTTAGTGGCACCACCATTCATACCGCTCTTGTGTGCCCATTAATACCAGAGGCTGGCCGGACATGCTCGTATTTTGCGGATCCTGCACCAACGGCACACCTTGCCGAGCTTGCCGCCATGCGTGACGGATTGGACGCGCTGCTTCCTTGTCTTCGAGCTGATATATATTCTCAGCTGATCATTCGTACAGACTCGACGCAAGCTAGTCACGATATACGAAGAGTGTATCGGTCTACATAACCTTCGGATAGCATTCACCACCTTGTTGCCTCCGCAACTGCACGAATACGCGTTCAGTGGGTGCCTCAGGCCGCTTTGCCGGACCTTGTGAAAGCCGATTTGGCAGCTCACCCACATGTTACACAGCAACCCCTACCGCGTGTTCCTGAGGACGCTCAAGGACAGATGCTCCGGGAAAAAGAAAGCCTCCGACGTACCACACGAGCTCTTGTACCTCCGTGTTCGTCAGACCTCCCTGATGGTTTAACCCGCCGAGAGGAGGTTGGGTTGCGGAGGCTTCGTGTCGAGGTTGCACTTACCCCATCTGTGACCACTCTCTATATGGGCGCAACGTTACCGTGGCCCATATTGCAAATCGTGCCCATTTTGTGAAGCCTCAATCCGCGATGTGACTGCCACACACTTGTTCTGGACTTGAACAGGCCTACAATTAAGCCGTCTTCGCCACCTCCGTGCAACGGGCCTCAGGCCTGGCCGACCACCCGACCTCGACCGCTGCATCCATGGACGTTACCACCGCTCAGTTAGACTTTATACACGAATCAAATTTGGATTTGTATTTTTGATAGCACGAATTACTATGCCTAAAGGCAGGCTCGAGAAATTTAAAAAAAAAAGGGGGGGGGGGGAAGGAAACTCACGACAGTAATCGCTGTACCCTCCTTAGCCTCATGTGCCACACAAAGCCTGTATGGTTAGTGGACTCGCTCGCAAAGCGGGAGCGCTGTTGCACCGCGTTAGAACCGACTCCGTGCACGCCCCGGCGTGGTTATTTTGAGATTTGGTCCATTTCTCCAAAATCGATACCTTTGTAACAAAGATGAAGAAGAATAAAAGAAAGGTACCATTTATGGTGAGGATAGCAGGGTAAAAGCTACAATATCTGCAGTTTGACTAGCCCCGCCACCACGTCACAGTGGCAGCAACGTGCGGCACACAAAGAATTTTAGTTGTAGGCAAAAATCTTAGCTCACATTGCAAAATTCGGGAACATAAAAAGCTCAAGATGTCGTATTTACACCAGAAAACGAAACATCCAAAGACACCACATTGAGAATTAATTTTTTAAGCATTACACGTAAAGTGTCGTCTGTTAGTTTGAATTTGTTCAGTACATTTTGTAGCGAAGATTGGGCAATGCGCTTCCCCGCACTGGACCTTCTGCAGTGGCATCGGCGACATTGAGCATTTTATTTGGCTATGCCCGTAGTCCAACAAAGAAAGAGAACCGATAGCCCGCGAAAGGGTGGTGTTACATTTGAAGGCGTCGTTTTTCCCGGGGGGTCACCTGCGGAAACGACGAAGAGAGTGCAACGCCTGCTGATCGCCTTCCTGTGATACGCGGGACTGATCGACAGCTGATGACACAACCGTACTATCAAATCACGAGAGGCTCGGGCGGAAACAATTACCGGCTTTGTATGCCAGGCTAATCTCGACTGTTGCGACACCACCACTGCCAACACAACCATGTGCCCGTGTTCTCGATTTGACAGACATCGCAATATCCACCGTGTGTTGGGCAGACTTCGTAATCGACTTTGTGCCGAAAATCTTGGTAGTCTGGTTCCGCAGCTTACCAGCCCAGAGGACCTTACCAGCCTTTCTGCAGGTCTTCAAGGCAACAGGCTCCCACATCTGGAGAAAAAATTAGAGTACAAACCATCTGTAGATTTTTCGGGCCGGACAAAGAGTTGACCCGAGGAATATACACCAGGGCACATGAACGTCAACGTGAAAGTGCGGCTACCAGACATCTCAGTCGAGGATTAGGGTCACCTCCAGAGTTTTAGTTTTGATTTCAAATTAAGTAGTAGTAGTAGTAGTAGTAGTAGTAGTAGTAGTAGTAGTAGTGGTAGTAGTAGTAGTAGTAGTAGTAGTAGTAGTAGTAGAAAAACTTTATTGTGTACAGAAACCAGACGGGCTATAACCCCAGTGCCCCGCATGGAGTACGCAGAAATTTATATATTCTTGATGCTGGCCAAGAAGCTCGCCATAAACGAAATATTTTGCCGGTATGGATCTAGTGCTTGCTAAAAGTTATAATTTCAAAATATATGCCATCTGTGAAGTGCTTGAGCCTGCTTATCATCGCAATACGATGGTCTCAAGAACTCTCGCCGCGGTTCGAGAGCAGGTGTGTAGCGAACCAATATTTTCTAACGCCACTAAGTCGGGCAAGGCTGGTCCTGGTCTGGCTAGCCTTTTACCCTATCAACTCTCTCTTTCCCACCTCTTGCTATACCATGCTATACTATACTATACTATACTATACTATACTATACTATACTATACTATACTATACTATACTATACTATACTATACTATACTATACTATACTATACATGGCTACGCTTGCTCTCGCCAGGAATATTTTTCGCCAAGTATTCCTCTTTTTCTCTCTCTCTGTACTCGTCTTGTCGTCCATCAGAATTATTGCATCCCACGCCGGAGAAATGGGAGCACATGTTCTGGGAACGAAGCAGAAAACGACAGTGAAAAAGGGAGCGCGGGCCGGTTCGTGATGATGGCAATTTTCTATCTACGAAACAAGGCCAGCACTTAGCCTATCAGCTCTGCTGTAAAAAACAAACGCAGTGTACTATACAGCAGAACCTCGGTGATACGATCACGGCTCGTACGAATTTCGGGTTGATACGAATGCTCCTGTGGTCCCGGCAAAGGCCCATTAACCTGCAATGTAATGGAGTGCGGTTATTGGGAACCGATTTTCACCCCGCGACGTCTGATGCGAACGTACGCTACTCCTCAGGTGCGAACAGGTGCTGCCCGCGCTGTCGCGGCAATCACGCTCAAGCATGCGCGCCGCGACGTAGCCTCCGAGATTGTGCGCGCGAATCTTGGAGACCTAATGCGCCTCCGTGTGCCTTCGCGTTTAGATTACAGACGGCGCTGGCAAAGCTCTCCTTAAGTCACTTTCGCCGCGGTACTCTGATGCGATGCGGAAAAGCGTACTTAAAATTAGGAATAACCTACTAGCTGTTTTAGGTCACATCACATCTGGTTCATTAATCACACACGCGCGCATGCGCCGTATATTTGCGAACACAAGCATGATCGTTGACGTCCAAGAACTTTACCGGTAATCATGCAGAGCAGTCTATGACGCTGCCGCGGCCCTGAGAAACAATAAATGAAATTGTACACCAGCTTTCTTCTGTCGCATACTAATTTTCCATGTTTTTTGGTGATACAAATTTCGGATGATACGAATATTTTTGGTGACCCCGCGAGATTCGTATCACCGAGGTTTTACTGTAATTTGGATATGCTTAGGATGTAATTAGCGGATTCCGAAGAAAGACGCGAAGTCTTGGTCTTCAGAAGAACAATGACACATCGGAATTTATTCCCGGGCAGAGAATGGTGAATCCCAAGCGCGACATCGCTTAAGTAGAGGTCAACGCAATTTAAGATTATATCTACCGTCATCGTGTATGAAACCGGGTGATGACAGGCAGTCACTTAGCCCGCTTGAACTCGTTGGCCTTTACCGCGTCTGTTAGTCTATGGTTTTGTCGATCTCCCCTTGATATCATATATCTCTGCTCCACGAAAGCCTCTTTCTACATTTTACAGTGCGATGTCTACAACAGCCTCGCGGTTCCATCGATTTCTTTGGAAGTTATTTTTTTTATATAACTGTAGGTTGATGTCGACTTTCGTTGGCTAGCAGTTGGGAATTGGAGATTTTCATTACAATAATAAGCGCTTTCTGAATTATACACATGAAACCTTGCATTGCACTCACGCTGCAACTAAAACAATTACCTTGTCGCACTGTCAAATGGCCCAAGGTCGCGTTGATACACAGATCAAGCTCCCGCAGCTCGCGACTTCGCATCGTGCGAGCGCTCGCTGCTGAGTAATATGCAGAACGCAGGATGCTCCTCGATTTGTTGCACAAGGCTGAAGGGCTACGGAAGTCGCAGGCAGCAAACCCTGCCTTTCCTTCTCTATTATTACTTCCTCTACTTCTTCCCTTGTGACCCTGAGCCGACGCCCGCGCACGATATATTCACCTCATCAAGCGAAGCTTTTAGGGGCGAAGCTCCTTAAGGCGGCACCCGTTCGTCCCTCGTCGTGCTCGTAGTAGTGAGTAACAAGTCTTACCCTTTGACCTCCAAGGTGGTGCCGGTGGGAGATTTCTCCTGTGCGTTGTTGAACAATAAAAAATTCGCAGCGTGCGCGTTAACTAAAAGCCGAATTCTTCTGTCTCTGTAGAAGTGTAAGTGTTAGCTAAAAGCCGACTTCTTCTGTCTCTCATTCCCATTAGCAGCCATTGTTTACCTCCAAGGTAGTGCCTGGTGAGATTTCTCCTGTGCGTGATTAAACAATAAAAATTTTGTTCAAAACGCCGTTGATTGATGAAATAAACCAACGAAAGACGCCAGATGTTTTGTAAAAACAAAACGAAAGAACGCCAGATGTTTCTAAAGCAAAACGAAAAAGACGCCAGCTGCTTAACGAAAGACGCAAGGTGTTTTCTAAAGCAATGGTTTTCTAAACAATGAAAATTCACAGCGTACATGTAAAATTAAAGTGAGCTGCAAGTCGTCATAACTCATCGAACCTTTAGTATAAACGCGCCCGATCTCACGTCGGTGATGATGTACTGGGCAGAATTCACGGAAGATTCACGGTTTACCGATGAACCTCCGCAGCTTCGCCCACTCATCATCATTCACTCCGTGGATATGCTGTGATTTTTTTGTGACTCAGATATCCGTGCCGGTGTTGTACGCGAAAGACCCGGCACCGGCGAGCGTACAGAAATGCGGCCCTCGATGGTGCGCCGGTGACATGCGTATTTGTACGCGCAGTTTTACAACAACTGATCTCTCGATCATGGGCTTGTCGGTGATCGGTCGTTTCTGATACGGCAATATGATCTTTTATCGAGGTGACTCGCCATTTGATGTCCCCACGTTTCATTGCTGCCTGGATATGAACGCATGAGCGTCGTTGTTGCCTGTAGCAAGAGAAGTGTTGCGCTGCTAAGCACGTGGATTAAGGTGCAATTCTAGGCATGAATCGGGAAGGGAAAAAGCTGGAAGGAAGCATTCCACAACGCAATAGAAAGAGATACGTCACGCACGCGGACACCAAGCTTCGCTTGCCCCCATTTTCGCGATGATGCCAGGTTTCCATTTTTTTTTTTTATTGTCCGAATTCAATCGCCAAGAGCATTGCCCCGATTTCAGCAAAACACCGTGCCTTTATTGCCAGTTTTTTTTTTGCAGTCTTTTTTTTTCTGCGCTTTGTACTCGAAGTCCAAACGAGACTGAAGTTCCGGAGAACATGGAGGCTTCGACCGGTTAGAAGTCGTTGAACGGGAAGTATTTATGGAGCCAACGTTTCAAAAAGAGGACTCATCTTAGTCAGGGAAGTGTTTATCCCTACGTACCCTGTAACCACTCCTGCCTAACGCCTCCCGTCGGAGACCAGCAGTGCGGTAGAATTAAGCGAATAAGCTTTTATGGCGCTGGGCCTTAGCGGAATTGTTTATCAAGGAGTGCACCGGAATTCGTCCCCAGCCAACCCCCCTGTTGAGCGTTGGTTAAAAATAAAAAGTTCATAAAAAGGAGATAATGGTTGAAGTTAAGAGTTGTACAGGATACATAAGATATGGGAGCATAAGTAAGATTAGGACCAGTTAACTATCAGGATAACGAAAATTAACTGAAAGGCTTCACTGAAAGCCAGACTTCTTGTGAACAGCTAGGATCGCTGCGGTACCTGGCGGAACATATCTCAATCACGCACTTCTTTATGCGTGGCCTCTGCGATCGGCTTCGGCAGCGCAACGGCGTGCTGTTGGAGTTGATTGCGGAGGCCACGCACAGGAAAGCGCATCTCGACTGGTCGAGTGCGCATAAATTGAATGAAAGAGTAGACTTGTTTTGGGTGTATGCCATTAAGATGACACATACCCGTAACAGCACAGTCTCACTCTAAAGTCTACCCAAGTGAACCAAAAGGTTAAACGCTGCGGGTTAGCACAACGTTAAGGTAGTCAAGTTTTTATAGTAATCTGAAAATGGCGCTTCAGAGACAGGGTAGTGAACGGAAAGGTGGAGGCCGGAAACGGTGAACTTTATTATATACACAGGGCTTTTAGTATATTTACAAAACGAAACAAAACAGTACCACGTGAAAAAGAAATGAGTTAGATGAAGACGGGGCCTCCGCGTTGCTTCGGGAAAACGGGGGTCGAGCAAAGATCGTATCGGCCGTCACTCGAATCCCCAGGCTCCCACGTGGAATCTAGGTGAGACGATCTGAAAAGCGAAAGCAGGACGCGATAGCACAATCAATGACGACGTCGTTTCAAAGTGACCTGCCTACTTTAAGCTTACCAAAATGAACTTGAACCAATATTTGTAGCGAATTTCCGCAGGAGGAACTGTCGCAAGTGAACGAAGCATTCACTCGAGCGAGGCTCGGAGATATATATATATATATATATATACATTTCACCGGTTTTTCTAAACTTGAGGTGTTGCTGGTTCGTGCAAGGTGCGCCTGTGTTTATGGAGAATTGGAAAATGTGTGGAAACATCACCACTGTAGCAGGATAAGCGGCTCTAATAAAGTGTACCACCCCACATGTGTGCAACTATCAAACAACCACAAATAACGGACGGCTAGCAATAGGGTGCTGATAGTGTTGTCATAATACAAGCACCGTAGGCTTCACAAATGCAATACACTGTAATCAGTGGCGTGGTCCTCGATCTGAAGTGGGGGCCGTGCAGGCAATTGTGGTCGAATGTCATTTTGTACTCTATAAAGAAATTTCGGAGGCGGACGGGGGGGGGGGGGTGTAGCGTGCATTTCGTCTTAACTGCAGTTTTTAACATGGAAGCTGTTTAAGCTATCGGTAACTTGTGCTCCCTCGTGCAAAACTCCTCAGGTGGCTGTGCGCCACAGGAATTGGGCAAGTCCCACTACCGCGTACAGCAGGTGCGAGTTGTCAAACGAAAAACGAACACGTGAAAAAGAGAAAGATAGAAGGCAATGAACAGAGAGAAACGAGAAAGAAAGAAAAATAAAAAGAAACAAAGAGGGCCGCCCGGCTCCACTCTTCCTTTAGGCTTGGCAACACTGGCGCGAAGCTGCCATAATTTTTTTTTTTTCATATAGTTTCTACTGATCTATAAACGTAGAACATTTCGCAGTAATCAGGGGAGCCCTTTAGGCGCGACGTTTCTTGACACAACCGCATAAATAACAGGCAACGAACCCAAGACAAGCAGCAAGAAAACCGATGTTCACTTGTTGAGGATAACTAAAACCAGTTGTGGAAGTGGTCCAAGATACAACTTATAATGCGAAGGATGTGTCTCCCGAAATCGATAAGCGTCCGATGCACCATCATTCAGCTTGCCCCTGCGGCTATCCTTCCCGCCCACTAGATTTAGTACTTGTATACAGAGACTTAGCCCTGGGATTGTTAGCCAGCGCGATTCACGGCCAACAGGCGGATGCAGTACGACTTTTCTACTGAAAACAACGATTAATTGTTTGCGGTCTTGATGTCGTTGCCTGTTATGCCTAGATGAATCGGCATATTACAGGTGAGCTCTGAAAGAAAAGTCGCCGCGTCACTTGGTGGCGCATTACACGGGAGTGAGTATTAGAATACACTGCACTACCATCTGTTATAGCTATTCGATCACGATTCAGTCACCAGAAGTAAAGGAAGCATACCAGGCCCGTAGCCAGGAAAGTTTTTTTTTTGGGGGGGGGGGGGGGGAGGGAGGGGGCACTTGCTGAAGGCCTTAAGCTATTTGAGAAAAACACCTATTTTCGTTATTTATTTTTGATAAAACCACCCACTTCATCCAAATTTCGAGGGGGCGGGGGGAGGTGCCCGGGCTTTCACCGCAAGGGCGAAGCAATGAATGCGATAGCAACAAATTGTAATGTTATACTAAGTGAGGCTGGCAGCTAACTCTTTTGGATCCGATCTCGCGTAACTACGTAACGCTGGTGTAAGAGATTACGGCGGCTCCAGGGAGAGACGCTCTTTCCGCGCAGTCTCTTCGCGTTGAGAGCGCAGCACTTAGAAAGTTATACGAGCCGCCCACTGATGGAGTCTCAGATAGCGCGCGCGCCAGCGATCACGACCGCGCCCTTAGAATCAAAGTTCAAAGTTGCTGCTCGAGTGTCACCTATGCGACACCTAAGCTCCTCGAGCGTACGCTTCTGTGCGTTCTGTTAAAGGGACACTAAGGAGAAAAAGTCATCATCATCATCATCATCATCATCAGCCTGTTACGCCCACTGCAGGGCAAAGGCCTCTCCCATCAGGCACGTAGGCAAGGGGGGGGGCCCGGGGGGCCCGGGCCCCCCTCCCCCCCCCCCGAAATTTTTCCAGCCTTTTATATTCCCAGGCAACTTTTTTTCGTTTTTGCCATGGAAAGACTTTCTTTCGAACAATTAGGCCTTGGGCCCCCCCCCGAAAAAAAATCCTGGCTACGTGCCTGTCTCCCATGTTCCGCCAATCAACCCGGTCCTGTGCTTTCTGCTGCCACGTTATACCTACTAACTTCTTAACCTCATCTACCCACCTAATTTTCTGTCTCCCCCTCACGCGTTTGCCATCTCTTGGAATCCAGTCAGTTACCCTTAATGACCACCGGTTATCCTGCCGACGTGCTACGTGCCCGGCCCATATCCATTTCTTGATTTCAACTATGATGTCTTTAACCCCCGTTTGTTCCCTGACCCACTCTGCTCTCTTCCTGTCTCTTAAGGTTACACCTATCATTTTCCTTTCCATCGCTCACTGCGTCGTCCTCAATTTAAGTTGAACCCTCTTTGTAAGTCTCCAGGTTTCTGCTCCGTAGGTAAGTACCGGTAAGATGCAGCTGTTATATACCTTCCTCTTGAGGGATAGTGGTAGATTACCATTCATGATTTGATAATGCTTGCCGAATGAGCCCCAACCCATCCTTATTCTTCTAGTTATTTCACTCTCATGGTTCGGCTCCGCGGTTACTACCTGTCCTAAGTAGAGGTACTCTTTTACAACTTACAGTGTCTCGCCACCTATAGCAAAGCGCTGTTCTCTGCCAAGATTATTCCACATTAGCTTTATGCATATTAATTTTCAGACCTACTCTTCTACTTTCCGTATCCAGTTCAGTAATCATGAGCTGTAATTCGTCTCCCGCGTTACTCATCAATGCAATGTCATCAGCGAATCGTAGGTTACTGAGATACTCTCCATTAACTCTTATCCCCAACTCTTCCCAATCTAGGGCCCTGAAAACCTCCTGTAAACACGCGGTGAATAACATTGGAGAGATCGTGTCTCCCTGCCGTACGCCCTTTATTGGGATTCTGTCGCTTTCTTTATGGAGGACTATAGTGGCTGTGGATCCGCCGTAAATTTCTTCCATCAAGTTTATATGGGCTTCGTCGATGCCCTGATTCCGCAGTGCCTGCATGACTGCTGATGTCTCCACCGAATCAAATTCCTTCTCGTAATCTATGAAGGCTATGTATAGGGGTTGGTTGTATTCCGCGCATTTCTCTATCACCTGATTGATAGTATGAATATGGTCTATTGTTGAGAATCCTGTACGAAATCCTGCCTGGTCCCTTGGTTGATTGAACTCTAATGTGGTATTAATTCTGTTAGCAATTACTTTTGTAAATAGCTTGTAGACAACGGACAGTAAGCTTATGGGCCTGTAATTTTTCAGGTCCTTGTCGTCCCCTTTCTTATGGATCAAGATGATGTTGGCATTCTTCCAAGATTCTGGTATCCTCCCCGTCGAGAGGCACTTCGTATACAGGGTGGCCAGTTTCTCTAACATAATCTCTCCACCGTCTTTCAACAGGTCTGATGTTACCTGATCCTCACCAGCTGCTTTGCCTCTTTGCATTCCCTTTAGGGAGAAAAAGTATTTTTCTCGTATTAGTAAATTACTATTTCGCAATACCGAAATCAACACGCTCGCAGCGAGAAGGAAATTCGGGTGGCGACGCCACCTTGAAGTTGCCGCACCAATCGCCGTGACGTCACAGATTTCGACGGCGTCTACTAGGGCCTACGTAGTTCCTAATCGGTAAGTATGAAGCACATTGTCCTCTGAGAGGGCCACAGACATAGCATACCAAGTTTCAGCAAATTTCGTTGAGCCAGTGTGGTCGAAATACGAATAAAACATTTTGAATTCCGTGACGTCACGTGCGGAGGTTTCGGCGAAATCTAGAATTAAATCTTCGACCTTGATTTCTTCTTGCATTAAAGAACATATAATGGCGAAGTTAACGACAATACAGTTTTCAGAGTATAATTTATCAGTCTAAGTTGATTCATTGTTTCCCTTTAATGTCCCTATAAGATTCTTGCCGGTTTACGACTTTTCTTCAGTGACCGTGAGATCTCGATCTCCGCGTCACGTGCACCCCTCAGGATAAACACAGGAACAGCATAGCCTATACGGCGAGAACCCTATACCGAGAATCGTCGTCTGAACGCAAGATAATTGACGATCATGAGGGTAAAATACTACAGAAGGGCGTCATACAAGAATCGCCGAGTCATTGGGCAGCTCCAGTGAGTTTTGTCAAGAAGAAAGACGGCGCCTGGAGATTCTGTGTCAACTATCGTCGTCTGAACTCCGTCACGATCAAAGTGATTGTCCGCTTCGGAAAATAAATTAGGGGAAGGATCAGTTTTAAAGCCGCAGTGACTATTCTGTGGTCCAGACCACAGGATAAACTGCAGCTTTATTCTGTGGACCAGACCACGAAATAAAGTGCAGCGTTATGTGGGCCATACAATAAAGTTGTGCCACTCGTTGTGCGCAGTGGGCCGTGCAGAATGTACCGTAGTCCAAGCAGCGCACCTCTCTTGACGACGGTTTCTGTGCACCGGACCACAGAATATAGCCCCAATCTATTATGTGGACAACTGCAGCTTTGTTGTGCAGGATAAACTGCAGCTTTGTTCTGTGAACTAGACCACAAATAAAGTGCAGCTTTATTTTGTGGACCACACCAAAAAGACTTGTGCTGTGGACCGTGCGCACCAGACATCGCTGTAGCCCGAACAGTCCACCTCTCTTGACGACGGGTTTCTCTCACAAATTGTGAGGGTTTATTCTGTGGTCTAGTTGTCTAGTTCACAGAACAAGCACTGCGCCCTCCTCTCTTGACGACAGCTTCTCTCGCGAATCGAAAATATTCGCTCGCAGCTTTGTGAATAAGCCCAGACCAAGGAGGTCATTTACGGGCATAGTACGCGAGATGGAAGACGCTTATGCGTGAAAGCTTCGAAATGCGAAGGCCAAGCCCACCTTTGGCATGCTTGCTGGTCTGACATGCCAAAGCAGATAAACTTGTGAATTGAAGCAGCAAAAAGAAGGCTTGTAACAAATGACAGCGGTTCTAAAAATTTCTGGGCCTGATCTATCACGTGCGGAAGACTTAAGTCACCTTCACCACAGTACATTAGTGTCGTGCAAAAAGAAAGGTGCATCAAGATCTGCTCGGGAGGCTCAAATTTTGAGCGATCCCCCCTATTGTGCGAATGCGGCCACAAATCTCCTTAAGAACAGCGTCAACGCCTCCGCGAGAAGGGAATCGTAACGACAAAGGGCGACGCTACTAAAATATTCTGGCCCTGATCTATCGCGTCAGGACGCACTTCAGTCGCTTTCACCGCAGTGCATTAGTGTCGTGCAAAAAAAAGGTGCACTGAGATTGGCAAGGGGCTGTTCTAGCTGTTTCTGTAAAGTTTTCAGACGATGACGATCATACAAGTACTCGTAATTATACGGCTCGCGCAAGTGTATGTACTTGAGTGACAAAGTGTGCTGTGTCCAGTGACTAGTAGGTTCTCAGCAATCTTATTGAGCTTTTTTTTTTTTTGCTTGACACAGGTGTACTGCGGCGAAAGTGGCTTAAGCGTTGCGTACTCGATGGATCAAGGCCAGAAAACTTTATACGCGCTGTCACTTGTTATTGTTTTCTTTTCGCGGTCGCGTTAACGTTCTTTTACGGGTGATTTATGGCCGCGCCCATTCAGAAGGATTGCTCAAAATTCGAGCCTCCCGTGCAAATGTTGGTGCACTTTTTCACATGACACAGGCGTACTGTGGTGAAAGTGACTTCAGTGTTCCGCGCGCGATAGATAAGGTCCACGAAATTTTAGAACCGCTGTCATTTGTTATTATACGCCTTCGTTTTGCCGTTTCCGTTCCCAGTAACAAGTTTATCTGCGGCTGATATCAAGACTCGCATGTGTCAAAACATTGGAATCTTTCACGCATACGCCAACATATGCGGCTTCAATATCGATACTTCATACTTCAATATCGATTCACAAAACTGCGATATTGCGATTCGCGAGAGATGCTGTCGTCAAGGGAGGAGTGAGTAGCACTTGTTCTGTGGACCAGACCACAGAATAAACACTCGCAGTTTGTGACAGAAAACCATCGTTAAGAGAGGTGGGCTGTTTGGGCTACAGCGAAGTCTGGTGCGCACGGTCCACAGCACAAGTGTTTTTGGTGTGGTCTACAAAATAAAGCTGCATTTTATTTTGTGGTCTGGTTCAGAGAACAAAGCTGCAGTTTACCATGTGGTCTGGTTCACAGAATAGATTGGAACTATATTCTGTGGTCTGGTGCACAGAAACCGTCGTCAAGAGAGGTGGGCTGCTTGGGCTACAGTACATTCTGCACAGCCCATAGCGCGCAAGTTTACTGTGTGGTCCACAAAATAACGCTGCATTTTATTTTGTGGTCTGGTCCACAGAATAAAGCTGGAGTTTATCCTGTGGTGTGGACCACAGAATAGGCACCGCGTTTTAAAGCCATCGAACCGTTACAACGTTGAAGGCGACGAGGCCCCAATTAAAAAAAAAATGTGATGCAGCTCTAGTAGACTTAGCTTACCGCATTGCAGGAATTTGAGGATTCAGCGGCACGGGTCAAAACTGTACGTGAAATCGTCGATGGCAATCAAACCAGGCCTTCCGTTCGTGTAGGCTTCAATGAAGAACTGTAAGCGGGAAAATACACCAGCGTCAAAACCCTTTGATATATGCAGGCAATGGGTATCGCTTAGAAAAACAGTCATGTCAGGTAGGTTTGCGAAAGAGAAAAGGCAGGGAGCTGGCTATATACACTGTAAATCACTTTGCACCCTTAAAGCGATTTCAAGCATGCAAAACACCCTTTTTTCTAGCCAGAATGTTCAAAAATGAGGGTGTTTTCCTTCCCCAAATAGCATTTTGGTTAGCGTAAGGGGTAATGTTTTACCTAAAACACCCTTGAGGAGCTAAGGGTGTTATGGGTAATCGAAACATTTGTGGCCCACCACAACAGCTTGCCAGAGAATAATTGGGACTCGCTGATTAAAAATCCGTTGGATACTGACGAGTTTAGATTGAAAGAACTCTCTCCTTTAGGGCTATCTGCAAGCGCACCATAAATTCATGCCTATTCTGTGAATGTTTAATTATACGGAACAGGAATATCCCCACCGGCACTGAACGGCGACTCAAGAAAATTGAAGGACACTTCGTGAATTCCAAGGTGTTTTCGGCGAAAGCCCGTGCCTATCGACTCCGCCTACGGACGTCGTCACCGCGTTGCACAACAGTTGCGCAACGCGCGTTGGAAGAAGCAACGCGCAACTGTTGCGCGTTGACGGACGGACGCCGCCGCCGCGTTGCGCCGCTGTGCCATCACGTGATTGCTGAGAAATTGCGAGGGGGAGAGGCCACAGCTAACAGCGTTCCAGAGCACGGACGGACGCCGCGAGCATGAGACATAAAAGACTTTCGCCTTAATACCGTGGCTACATATACCAGATGGTCGGGGTAAGGCTGTGTAGCGCCATGGGGTATTTTACAATATGCTACGTAGTGTGTATGGTTGGGCGAGAGTGCACCTATGCTGGTGTCATTTGTAGTTTAATGTTCCCAGTCTGGTATACTATTTTTCGCGACTTTTCAGTGGTAAGGATGTTTAGATGATTCGCTTCTCCATTAGAGGTGGGCCGAGTTTCATCCTTTCCAGCTCATCTCTGGATGGCGGCCTGATCCGCACCGTGTTGAACGTCACGTGATAAAGCTCATTTCGCATGCTTTTGGTCGGCCCACAAGGCAGTGAAGGCACTTATACATTTTAGCACAACGGGCTAGTGTAAACGCCTTCGACTACTGTAGCGCAACCCACACGTAAGCGTCAGTGGATTTTTAAGGCGAAAGCCTTACATGCCTCATCAAGCGCGAAAACTGACCGGCGTCCCGCGTCGGCGTCTCCCGTCGTCGTCCACACCGGTGAATCAAAGACAAATTATGATCACGCGATGACGACACCCTATGACATGACGTCACCAATGAGCCAGAATTTGTGACGTCATGTGACGTCACGTCATCACATGCACCTCAGCTTGGTCAACGGTGGGGCCATCCCGGAAGCAGTGCAAAACCAGGTGAGGTACCTCCGATCATGGAGGCAATGCGAAACCACATCATATGCAGAAAGCTTTCGGAGGGTGACGGGACAGGAACAATACGTCGACTCAGAAGAAAATGAAGACTCCTTTCGCCTTCCAGTCGTCTTAGGTGCGTGCATGAGGGACCCTGGGAATTTTGACCATTTCCTTCCTTCCTTACCTCCTCTCATTTTTCCCATTACCCTCTCTCCTTCCCCCGGTATACGGTATCCAAAGGGACATGTTCCCGCTTAACCTCTCCGCCTTCTGCCTTTGTTTTATTCCTTCCTCTCATGGTTTGCTTCGTAGAAAAGCTGTACTTTGGCCTTTTAAGTGCCACACTCAGGAAATGATTTTAAGGCAAACCGTGGTAGGGAACTAAGGGTTGGTTCTGAACAGCTCGGTTTCTCTAACGTGCTCCCAAATCTCAGTGCACTGCTAGATTTCGCGCCCACCGAGGAGCAGCGTTAAAGTGCTTGAGGTGCTACCTCATCGTCCTTAGATTGTTGGAAACATCATGGCTGGTTTGTGGGGTTAAACGTCTCAAAGCCACTCGGGCTATGAGAGACGCTGTAGTGAAGGGATCAGCACCACTTTGGCCACCTGGGATTCTTCAACGTGCACTGAAATCGCGCGGTAAACGGAGCTCTCGCACTTCGCCTCCATCGAAATGCGACCGCCGCGGCCGAGATCGAGCCCGCGTCTTCAGGTCAGCAGCCGAGCGCCGTAACCACTGCGCCACTGCCTTGTTGGGAACATGACGACGGAGAATATTACCTATGTCGATATGAGTGATATGTCAATAAAGATGAGCCCATTTAAAAACACGTGAAGTGAGACTCATTTGGCCTCGCTACTTACGGAGCTCCCGCAGAGTCTTCCTCTATCCATGGATCAGAGTACGAGATAACGTACACGCATTTACCTCTCTGATTCTTAACTCGCACGGTTATGCATTCCCTAAGACGACTCGAAGGCGAAAGCCATCTTCTAAGTTGATGTATTCATTCCACCTCTCCCTGAAACATTCCGCACCTCACGTGATGTTTAACTGCCTCCGGGATCGGCGCACCCTTCATTAAGCGATGATGTGATGACATCATGTGAC
The DNA here is from genome assembly GCF_013339695.2 of Rhipicephalus sanguineus. Taxonomy (NCBI): domain Eukaryota; kingdom Metazoa; phylum Arthropoda; class Arachnida; order Ixodida; family Ixodidae; genus Rhipicephalus; species Rhipicephalus sanguineus. The sequence continues at coordinate 69,761,647 of NC_051185.1, read as the reverse complement.
GCCATTAATTTTGGCGATCTGTGATGTCACAACCTCATCTGAAACCATGGTACTTTTCATCTAAAGTGGATGCTCGGGCGAGTTACGACATAGATGAAGTACAAGCAGCGCAAAAGACACGAGGACCAATAAATGATACAAGCAATCCAATGATAAAAGCCATTCAACATCACTATCGCCATAAACATCACGCGTATGAACGTCCTTAAGAATATCGATTTGTCAGATAAAGATAGGATGCCTTTGTTGTAAGTCAGTGCTCTTGTCTGACTTTACACTGGTCCTCTTGTCTTCTGCGCTGTTTTTATTTCAAGCACTTTTTGGAGCGTTCGAATTGCCATTCGCAGCCAACGCGAATGGTCACTTATCGCGTTTCATGGGGCATCTAAGGCTTTCGCGAGAATTTTTCAAAATGTGTAATAGCGGAGTTAGACGCGTTTGATGATCGAAATGCGGCCCTCGCTCGTTTCGCTCTTTCCTTCGATACACTTTGTTATATCATCTCTTCCTCGCTTATTTAAGCACAGAACGCTCCTAATTGCAAGCACACAAAGAGGTTCTTGCTGCTGCTGACATGACCAGATTATCCTCAGGAGGTGACGTCACTACCAACGCAGGGGTTGCCGAAAGGTTCGAAGAGGAGTACGGGATTGCTTTTTGTTTTGTTTTTTGGCACGCCCGCGGCGCGTAGCGCTGTCACGTTGATCATGACGGCATTCTGAACTCGATGCGCGCGTTTACTTGAAAGGCTAAAAAAATACCGGAGGTGATTTAGGAGCCCTTGAGTAAAGTTCCAAACTGCAGACTCACCCGCACGTCCTGGTGCACGGTCATGTTGATGGCGAAATTCTTCCAGACGAAGTCCGTGCGTCGCTCCAGGGAGAAAAGCGGCCGATTGCCCATGTCTTGGGCCACGACCTGGATGCGCTCGGCGCCCGGACCGTTCACAATGTACATCATCTGGAGGCATACCATGGAGTTCGGGAATCCCGGAAGGTAGGGAGTGATCAGCCGCGACACACCGGCCGGAACCAGCTGAGAGTCCACCGCCATATAGCGTCCTGCGCAGAGGCGGTTATACATAGATTCCTTTGCAAGGCGATAACGCTTTACCCAGGGTTTTTTTTTTCTTTTTTAAGGTACAGTGACAGGAAGTACTGAACTGGTTTGGGATAAATTTGCCACCGCTTTGAAGCGCACCTACTGCCACGCAGCATCCTGCAAACAGTTGGATATTCTAGGACGTTAACGCTGAGGGTACACAATTGTGTTCGACACTTATTTTTGCTAGTTGCGTAGAGCAAGATAGATAGAGGTTTGGATTAATTGAACCTCCAGCCTAATAAATGTTTTCATTTAACTTCATTTTGCAGTGTACTGCTGCATACGATCGCTTTGCTGAAGGCACTACCATGTTCGACGAAGTCGTTCGACGTGCCGCTTTCCGCGAGTCACTTCAAAAGCATCGTTTTTCTTTGCTCGAAAAAAAAAACGTAACTGAAAACGAATTTGCTCTATACTTCTATCCTGAGAGTTGATTCCATTTTTCCAAAAACAGAACATGAATGACTTCAGAATAAACATTTATTTACAACGTAATTAGGATGAATTACTATGAAACACCTAAATCAACGTGTTGTGACAATATTTTTGTTGCAATAGTATTTAGAGTGCCTCGAAACAATATTGCGTAAGTTTGACGCATTTGCAGTCAGTTCTCCATAGGTGGCGTCTGAAAGGGCTAAAGGAAACGACAAACAATTTTTATGGTACTTGTTTTCTTTGGCGCAACGGAAAGCTTACCGGTCGAGTGTTTATAGTCACGGAATGGTGACGCTGAAAATGCTTTGAAACAATTGTAATAAAACAAATATCTATCTGCGGCGACTGTGGAGTCATATATACATAAGAGATGATGCAAACAGTGGGAGGTGAGCGCTAGAGTGGTTCGTGTTCGTGCGCGTGAGTGCACTCCACGCGCATGCGCCGCGGCTCGACACGTTGCACTAGCTGCCGCGTAGGCAGCGCCGCTTCTCAGCGTGCAATTCCTTTTACCTCGTAATTAACACATAATAGAGCGGGGACGAATAATATACATACCCCAATTTTGAGCACTGATTATGGTGCGCACGAAAGCAACAGACTATACTTATAGGTACAGCGAAGTGAACGACTCCATAATCCAGCTTTAAGGCACCTCCGCTAGGCTGCGCGACATACCGGTCTTTTGTGACCTTTAAACGCCATTTAAAAAAAAAACCTACTCAGATCGCGGAAAGGACGCTTGAATCTGTCACTATAATTCACGGTCTTTTCATTTCCACCAGGATCTAGTCACAAGTTCTGGCCAGTTGTCGGTCCCTTCAATAATATGGACAGTGACGAGAAGCCCTAAAGTCCCTTCGAATCAACTCTAATGCGCATCTACAGCCATGTAGCGCATTCCACACAGAGGTCATCGCTCTAGACCCTTTTACAGACGATAACAGCTTAGGTCTGGGACATTTAGAATAAGCGGTGATGAGCAGCACTAAATCAGATTAGAATAAGCTTGTCCACCCGCATAGCCCCTGCACACCGGTGGCCATTGTAGAAGACATCTTAAGCGATGACGCTTAGTCCAAGGACCTTGAAAATGGACAGTGGTCAGCCGCACGAATCTGGCTCAAACGGATTAGTGGGGCAGCATTAATTTGCGCGTATGCTTTATTAAAACGTAGCTTTCTTTGGCCACTGTCCCGGAGACTCGTGATGTCGGTTCGGCCAAAGCAGTGTCCATGCTTCACGTAACAAAAAGCCCTTGGTTACTACTCCTAGAGGCTCATATGCGGCCCATTTGGACAACCTGTTTAGGTGTTGTGGTTAACGACTGTTCTTTGCGGAATTACGCACTTAAAGCGACAGACGGCAGCTCTCAATATCTTCAGCACAATGTACGTGATAAAACACGCATAGGTACTTCCATGAAGCCTTTCAAGAGTAAAATATACCTTAGTTCACGTTGTCGGCGACCTTCAAGTGATCTTGAGACAAAAGCCAGAGCCATTATCCGCGAAGTGAGCTGTGAGAGCACTGGACGCACAAGGACATACGAGCGTTCTGCATGATGCCATGTGGCGATAGGGCGTGCCGGTGCTCGCGACCGTCTCCTTCGATTAAAGTTACCTGTTGCTGCTCGAACGACGCAGCCCGTTCCGTTCTGTTACGCCTTGAGGCGGCTCATTCACACCTGCGATTTTCAGCAGTCGCGCGACCATTTGCGACTGGCGACCAAAAAGCGACTGAAGGCGACCGATGTTCACACCTGCGTGCGACTTACGCCCATGGACACAGAATTCACGTCTGCACGCATTGCAATTGCACCGCAAAATAAGCCGACGTCCTGTTCCTGCGCATGTGATTGGTTCAGAGGTTTACGACCGCAGTCGCGCGACTGAAAAATCTAGCAGCGAGCGACTGCGCCAAAGTAGTCTCTTTGCGTCCAAAACGGCCATTCGCGGCTAACTTGACCGCGCGACTGGTCGCAGGTGAGGAAGCCTTAAGGCAGGGTTGCCAGGTTAAAAACAAAATATAGCCTCAAAATCAGGAAACATTAGCCAAAAAGCAGTCAAATTGAGCCAAGGACAGCAAAGGTAGCCACGCGTGTTTGGGAACAACTTCGACGTTTTTTTTTTTTTTTTAACTGACTAAATGCAAAAGCCTTTCGGCGGAAATGTAAGTAAGTAGAGCACAAACCCTTCAAAATCAGAATTGCTGAGATTAAAGTATAAATTGATAACTTTAACAATCACTTCCTACACAATGACGAAGTTTCTTGCGCTGTTATAATAATAATAATAATAATAATAATAATAATAATAATAATAATAATAATAATAATAATAATAATAATAATAATAATAATAATAATAATAATAATAATAATAATAAATACTTTGGGTTTTACGTTCTAAAACCACGATACGATTACCGGGGACGCCATGCGCTGTTGCAAAAGAAATATAACACTCTTCACGCGTTTTGCATGACTTTTCTTAAAATGACTATATATACAACGACAATACAGTATACGCATTAGTGTGCTCAAAAACAGTTGCTGGGATTGCAGCATAAACTGTAGTCACTTTCGCAATAATTTCTTCCGTGGTGACGAAGTCCGAGTAGCTAATATCCGAGAGATGCAGTCCTTATGTAACCCTATCAAGTGAAAAGCTGTTCGTCGGATACCCGATTTATAATGTTGAGTTCAGAGTGCCCTGGAAGCGGGGCGCTTTCGATTGTCCAGTTCCCTTCCAATTATACGGTTTGAAGTCTGGTTCCGAAATAGGGAGCCTGCAAATTTAATCACCGTGCAACAGTTTTCCCCGAGTCCCTACCATGTATCCAAAGACCTTTTTTTTTGCTCTAGTGCGCGAGGCCTGCACGCATTGCCATTGCCCCGCAAAATAAGCCGACGTCGGCAGGTTATAAACATGTAGCTTTTTTTGTCTATTCTATCTCCACCATTCTCCCTTACCCCTGCTTAGGCAACTGAGCCCCATTCATTTAATTAAAGTTCATTTTCTGTCCAATGCAAGTGCTCAATTCAATTTTGGGAGCCGCAAGCACTCTTTGGCCGCCATGTCTTGACACCCCGTACTCGAACGCCAGCGGCTGCGATGTCACCGGATACTTATAATTTAGCTCAAATCGACGGAAGAAGAAAGTAGCCAAAAAGTAGCCAAGTAGCCAAGACTATTCTGCCGCCACCAGCCTCAAAAAGTAGCCAAAATTAGCGTAAAGTAGCCAGACCTGGCAACCCTGCCTTAAGGGCAAGCTTTCGAAATAAAAGAAGTGTCAGCGCGTTTTTTTTTTTTTTTTTGAGACGCGTACTATATATGTTTGCAAACATGCGGTTTGTCCACAGTCTCCACTATCTGGCGAAGTATGCCGCACTTTGGCTAAGTATGCCGCACTTACCCTTTCTGCCGGCGATGCTGTCGGAGACGAGCTTGAAGTGCGCTCCGATGTTCTTTTGGTTCCGCATGCCACACGCATGGCCCTCGAAGGTGCACCGGAAGCTCCTCACTTCACGTCGGACAGCGTGCGAACATGTGAAAGGAATGCAGCTGATTGGAGGAGGCAAGTACGATTCTTTACACACAAACAAAAATCCTTCGCATGCGATGTTTCAAATCACGGCTCCCTCTGAACACTCTGGACGAATCGGAAAGTGAACCTTACACCGACCGCTCCTGGTCTCCATGCAAGAAACAGGCTTGCACCCTTTTCAATACGGATAAAAAAGCAAGCGTATCACACAAAAGAAATCAAGAAAACGTTGGGGCAAGCTGCCACTTACAGAGAAGCTTTGGAAGCATTCTACATAACGAAACATGAAAAGAGCTGCGCCAGCGATAAGTCGGGTGAGTTGTCTAAACGCCACGGTATAGGAAGTTAAGATTCTGCCTATTGCGACGGATGGCTGCTCGCGCATGCGCAGGGTTGTTTTTAAATTAGCCTTTGTAATCATATGTACTTTTTTCATTTGCAAGCACCAGCTTGTCCCGTCGTGTTTGTGTTTTACGCTGGTTTTTACCCGTATTGACAATGTACCAACTACAGCCCAGTGCAACGCCTTCTTATTAGATCTATTTACTAAGGCGAAAGCTTTATGTCTCATGCGAACATGACCTCGAACGAAAAGTCGGCGTGAGCGTGACCTTGAGCACGAGCTGAGCTTTCATTTAGTCTTTGCGGCGTTCGCGAAAAAAAAAAAAGCGGCGTTCGCGTGACTACAGAAATTTTCAAAAGGCTAAGATGTGTTCCCGTGGTGTAAAGTGCACGGTAAAACAGTCACACCAGCGGATGGCTTTCGCCATTCAGTCGTCTTAGCCGAACGCATAAGTGGTAATGTAGCAGATGCCTCAACGGGTATGCAACTGATTGGGTTTTACGTACCAGAGCCACATACGATTATGAAATACGTAGTGGAGGGCTCCGAAAATTTCCGCCACCAGTGGTTCTTTAACGTTCACCTGAATCAAAGAACACTGGCCTCTAGCATATCGCCACCACCCAAATGCGGTCGCCGCGGCCGGGATTGGATCCCGCAACCTTGGGGTCAGGAGTCGAGCACCATAACCACTATACCACCGTGCATGGCGGGTCGAATGCGCAGAGGACACTGAATTTATTTATGCGGTAGGGCATACTGGCGCCAATCAAGAAAAGTTGATGCATAGTGTCGGAATGAACATTTGACAAAGCTGGCCGTCGATAGAACGTTGTGATCGTCACCGGTTGCTTAGCGCGATACAGATCAAGCAAGTCTTGGCGGAACAGACATGGAACAGACTCAAGTACTATAGTGCTTTGTCTATTTTCTATTTTATTACTTTTTATTCCTGTAGCAGCTGTTCCCCAGCGCACGGTAGCACATCGGCCGTGCGTCCATTTAACCTTCCTGCATTTCCTTGGTTTCTCTCATACGTGTATGTCTGCGCGCACGCGTGATTGGCGTAGTCACAAGGTGCACGGCTGATCGCGATTAAGCCCGATTGGAATCATTTCTCAACAGTGATTAGCTCCCTTGTACAGCTTGCGTAAAGAAGCCGATCATGATCAAATAAATTGGTTCCGGATCAGGCGAAATCGCTATCAAAAGTGCCCGTGGGACACCAGTACGAGTTAACGAGTCGTGAGAACACAGGCCGGAGCCTTCCTTAGAGTTAGCTAAAGGGAATGATTTTTCGTTCACTATTCTATTTAAGCCACAAGCAGACCTTCCTTCACTAAAGCTACTCCGTTCTAGGCAGTCCTATTAGTTCGCCTCGGTATCTCTAACGTGAAAACATACTTTTAAGGCCAAAATATCTAGGCTTTCAGGTTAAAACGCAGCGTGGCCGAGACGGGGACAGACTTTTTGCCAACACTAACTCTCGAGTGCTGTTTAACAATTTTCACTTATAAACTTCGATGACCGGGATAGTTTCTTTTGCCTTATTCGGGGCAAACAAGTAGCACGACTTCCTAAACGGGTACGAAAACAAAAAAAATAGTACAAAGGACAAGCGCTATTTCTGAGTGGCGCTCGCTATGCGTTTCTGTGTTCCGAGAGCCGCATTCCAAGATGTTTGAGATGTCGCACTTATATCTGTTCCAGTGCTGATTGGCTCGTTGAGGAAAGGCGGTCAAGTATACGGTCGCTTCGGTCATTGGATACGCCAGTTTCTACGTCACGGAAAGCGACGTTGTCCCCGAAAGTGGTCGTATAGCACACGGCCCATGTTCTCAGCTCGGTCGCGCAGCGTTTCAACCTATAAGCCAGATACAACTTAAGTACGGAGAGGCCCTGCCTAATACCGAAGCGCGGCAGCCGATCGCCTCCGCGACTAAAGAAATAGTCCCGCTCATGCACTCGGCAGTGTTCTCCGAAGGCGGGATCACCGGCAGTCCGGCTCATGACGTCAGTCCGGAGCGCACGCCCATTGGGGCAGGATTGTGTTCATCCGCCTTTGAGGATCAAATGCCGCGGACTTATAAAAGTTGTATCCGACTTGGGTACATGAATCGACTCACCCGTACGAAAGCTTTGATAAGTCACTATCGCTTACCAAAAGAAAAGGGTCGCCGAGGTTGCCTGTAATCGCTGTGCAAGGGGTTGTACTGTACAGGCAGGTACGGCCTATCATACGGCGACACGGGCGCCGGCCTATGAGAGTTAGGCACCACCATAGCGTGGGGAGCCAAACCTGGGATAAAAAGAATTTATGTATAAGAAAACGTGGGAAGGTAGGCTATGTTAGAGCCGGCTATCCCAACAACATGATATTAGTATTGAAGAAACACGAAAACAATAACTATAGAGAACAAAAAAAAAATAAGCAGCATATATACGATCTCTGGCGTACAAGGAATGGGTAGTGTCTATATATGGGCAGAGTCCAGTTTACACAGAAGGCTCATATAGATCACCTGCGAATAGAGTCCGTATAGACAGATGTTAATAGTGCTTACATATAACATGACTATGATGTATGTTCATTCACAACAAAATATTATGAAAAGGAGCAATAACGGCAATTATAAACGGCTCATTAAACTTCTGTCCATTAAAAATCACAAAGAGCGCTCATTGCGCCTCTGACGGGGTGCGGCCGTGGTCCAAGAACTTTGCTAAGTGCGGGTGGTCTTTCCCGATCACTCAATTGAACACTCTGTTCGTATTGCAGTAATTATGTAATCACACGCTTCAATGACGCGCCGGGATTATCGTACGGTGCGGCGACGTTGTTTCGATGCGGCACAGGAAACGAGTAGACAGAACCAGCTGAAGTTGTTTATGCATACGCGAGAACATCATTGGATTGCGATTGCATGAGGGCAGTGTTGCTGTCTTGGCAGTGGACAGCCTACAATTGACATTAGCTAACACGAGCCATAACTAAGCCAGGATGTTTCAGCGCTAACGGATGCCTCACTAAAGTACACCAACATCACCCTACCTTATAGCGGTCATTTTGCCACAATTAACGGCAAAATATTTCATCGCTTAGCCATATTTAGCCAGCATTACCCTACGGTCGATTCCACGAAAGATCGAAAAAGGGTGTATATTTGATGTTTCCGATTTTCTTGATAATTTTGTATGTTGTGCACATATGATTGCACAGCACGAAATCGCAGTTCGTTTTCAAGTAAAAAATTTTTTTCAACACAGCAAAATTCGACAAGTGGCGCCGGTTGACGACGACCATTTTACGAAGAATGCGTTTTCGTAACTTCGGAACCATGCTGTCATCTACTCAAGCTATATATTACAAATATCTTTCTTTTTGGCGGAAGTAGAAGTAAAGAGGAAATAGCTCTTATCATTTCATGGAATTCTGAGTAAATTATGTATTTTTAAAAATTCACGAAAAACGCTGCGTTTTTGAAAATCAGTCAAATTTGGGACGCTATGGCTACTTCTGTGAACATCTTAGCTTGTTCATATTTGCAGTATGAATAGGCCTTTATGTGACTAATGAACCTCTGCATTTGTATTTCTCTAATAATTTTCAAAGTAGTAAATTTTCATGCTCGAAACACCAAAAAGAGAAAAGTGCTCCTCCATTCAAAAATCTATAATAAAAAAAACCCAATCTCAATTTTGTTCAAAGTCCCCCAAAATGTTCTCGAAGGGCTGCAGAATGATATTATGAAAAAACATGTTGCATCATTTTTATTAGAACAAAAGCAGAAAATGTCAAACATTGTGTTTCCAGAGCGTGGTGGCCACTGCGTAAAGGACATCTCTAGTAACAAGAAAATACAGTAACACGTCTCTTTTCTTCTCTGAGCTTCGCTAAACAGCAGTAATGATCTATTGTTGGAAAGTGGGAACTGTTTTGTAAAGAAAAAAAAAAGATCGTTCCAATTAAATGCATTTGCGACACCACTTACATTCCTCGTCGACGGGCAGCACGGACATTTTCATTCCTCTGGATAATTTTTTTAGTAAATGCGCTTATGTAAAAGTAACGAAGCTAAACGCGAAATATGTGTAGCTGAGTCGATCATGCATTGTAAGACTGAGAAATCGCAAATGGCGGCCGTGGTGAACGGCGAGTACCGTAGTGCAACCTAAGCACAGCAGCCACACATTGTTTGCCAGGCTTTGTCGCTATGCACGAGAAAAAGCTGGGGTGTCGATTGCGTTGGTTACACGATACATTTTTCACCGCTCGTCGCTCTCCCGCCCGGTCTCTGGATCCGCACCGTGCGGATCGTGTGGCCCGCGCTACAAGCACTCGTGTAAACGGAGTAGCATGCGTTAGGCGGACAGGTGCAAAGGGCGGCGCGATGGACGCCCGCCTGAGCAGACGACAGCAACGAGTACGGCTGTGCCAGTCAGCCAAACACCACCTGAGATAGAAGTTAAGCATCCAAATTGTGCTTCACTTTGATGCGATCACTATCCTACGCTCTGAAGGTGGCTATGGGTACGCGTTATAGCCATGGCTGAGATTTTGTACGGACTGCCTCATGGTGCACAAAAAGAAAATTCCGCTGCAGCAGAATTTTCGTTACGTAGAAGATATCGGATCGAGACTCTTTTGCGGAGGGTCATGAAGCAGGATGCGCGCTCAATTCAAGAGGGAAACCAGATCTGCCAGCACTCCTTCAAGAGAAAGAAGGATATGCAAAACAAAGCAGATGCAATGCAAACAAAACGTGTTTTGTCCGTGGCCAGAACTGCTGCCACCAATCTTCACGTAATCGATTCTTTTTAAACTCTGCATTGATCACATAAGGTTTGACAACGTACACATTTGGGCCAACAAAAACCACACCTCTTGGCGACCGCTCTGCAGAAATTCATTTCCATTCATGAAGAGACCTTGGCTTTTATACCAATCTCTCAATTCTGGCACAGCACATCATCATAAGAGACGCATGGAGGGAATGCGTTCCTTAGCACTCAAGATATGAATTATACTCAACTGAAATAGATGAAAGAAAAGGAGGCTACAACTGAAAGTGCATACTGTGGACTGAGGGATGTCTAACACTGGCGTGAAGTCGAAAACCACGCGAATGCATTTAATTGGAACGGTATTTTTCTTTATAAAACAGTTCCCAATTTCCGACCATAGATTACTGTTGTTTAGCGAAGCTCAGAAAAGAAAAAAGACTTGTTACTGTATTTTCTTGTTACTAGAGATGTCCTTTGCGCAGTAGCCACCACGCTCTGGAAACACAATGTTTGACATTTTCTGCTTTTGTTGTAATAAAAATGATGCAACATGTTTTTTCATAATATCATTCTGCAGTCCTTTGAGAACATTTTGGGGGACTTTGAACAAAATTGAGATTGGGTTTTTTTTATTATAGATTTTTGAATGGAGGAGCACTTTTCTCTTTTTGGTGTTTCGAGCATGAAAATTTACTACTTTGAAAATTATTAGAGAAATACAAATGCAGAGGTTCATTATTCACATAAAGGCCTATTCATACTGCAAATATGAACAAGCTAAGATGTTCACAGAAGTAGCCATAGCGTCCCAAATTTGACTGATTTTCAAAAACGCAGCGTTTTTCGTGAATTTTTAAAAATACATAATTTACTCAGAATTCCATGAAATGATAAGAGCTATTTTCTCTTTACTTCTACTTCCGCCAAAAAGAAAGATATTTGTAATATATAGCTTCAGTGGCTGCCAGCATGATTGTGAATTTACGAAAACGCACTCTTCGTAAAATGGTCGTCGTCAACCGGCGACACTTGTCGAATTTTCCTGTGTTGAAAAAAATTTTTATTGGAAAAAGAACTGCGATTTCGTGCTGTGCAGTCATATGTGCACAACATACAAAATTATCAGGAAAATCGGAAACATCAAATATACACCCTTTTTCGATCTTTCGTGGAATCGACCCTACGACAGTGCACTCTAAGGAAAAAACGTCATTTGACTCTTTTCGGAGAGTCCTGACTTGCGACGTATATGACTGTCTTTAAAGAGGCACAGCTCCCTCTGTGGGGGTCATTGTACTCTCTTTTGAGAGTCGTGTGACCCACAAGAGAGTTAACGTGCCTCTTTAGAGAGAGTCATACGTGTCAAGTCAGGACTCTTAGAAAGGAGTCACTCTTTCTTCTTAGAGTGTGTCATTAAGCCAAAACTAATCGACATTCGCAGTCGTTCAGCCAATACTAGCTAAAACTAGCTACCGTTTGTCAATGTTTGTTGTAGGAGAGCAAATATGGTAGGCCGAAACCACCGCTCGCCGTTCAGTAATCGCGGAGGGCAGTAGGGGGTGCGGGGGGGGGGGGGGGGGGGGGTGCGCCTAGTTACGTTCTTGTAAATGGATGGTGGTAGAAGTGACGTTAGTAATACGCGTAACGCAGTAGTACACGTAACACAGCGCTTTATACACGCAGCGTTTATATGACGGAGCGTTCAATTGAATATACGACGTAGCTTTGTAATTGCACACCTTTGACCATCCGGGGCAGCATCTTGTAATTAAATGAAAGCGTACCGGCATTCCTAGTATGAAGCGACCAGTGTAAGCGACCTGCCCACGGAGCTAATATTGTCAGTCCGTACGACATCAGCTGTTGGAATTGACTGCGGCCAACTGCGTATCGAGCTGGAAATAACCAAAACTGAATCACAATCTGCACTCGTGTGAGCCATTAGGGTCATCTATATGAAGAATTTTTTTTCGCCGACAGTTTACTAACATCTCAGGCTAACAAGACCATGTTTCTTTCTCTTGTTTCTTGATCACTAGCTGTCTGTTTTGCCTATCGGTTGCATCAGTATTTCATGTTCCAATAAATAGGCTTGACCGAGCCCTCGGTGTCTAGACTCAGTGCTTCGCTACCACGAACCTAGTTTTCTTTTGCAGCAACACAACATACGGCACAGACAAGTTGTAAAGAAATAGCAACGAAAACGCAACAGAAACACAATAAAACACACCATCCCCAAAACTAGCAATATTAATCACTCGTATATGTAATAAATACTGGTTTAGGGCTGGTAAAAAGGTTGTTGGCTCTTACTATATTCCAAATAAAATTCCAAGGTAATGCTCATTAAATTCGAGTAATGTATTTCCATAAACACTTTTTACACTGCGACAGGTTAAAGAGCTAAGTCTCGGCTCTCTTATCCCTTGCAGACAACAAAAACATGCTTATGCGAAAAGGTTCATTTCTAACCAACACTTGATCAAAACTCGCAGGCTCCCTTGTGCATTCGCCTAAGACGACTCGAAGGCGAAAGCCATGCTTTTCTTCTCAGTCGATGTATTGATCCTCCCCCCCCCCCCCCCCCCCGCCGCCCTAAGCCTTCTGCGCTTCACGAGGTCCTGCAGTGCCTCCAAGATCAGAGGCATGCCTCCAATCCTGGAGGCACTGCTTTGCAAGCTTTCTGCACTTCACCTGGTTTTGCACTGCCTGCGTGATCGGCCCACCTTTGACCAAGCGAGGATGTCATAATATGACGTCATCATGCGACTTTACGCTATGCGACGCCATAGTGACTTCATGAGTGCACAAATATATGCGACGTCATGGTGACGTTATATGTTGAAATAACCACGTCACAAATTTGCATCGGTCGTGTTAACGCCCACGCCGCGGGACACCCCTGACAGTCGATTTTTGTGTTTAATGATGCATTTAATAATAATATTATCTATTATCTTTAACGTCCGAAAACCATGATATGATGAGAGACGGCGTAGTGGAGGGCTCCGGAAATTTCGACCACCTGGGGTTCGTTGACGTGCACCTAAATGTAAGTAGACGGGCTGCAAACATTTTCGCCTCCATCGAAAATGCAGACGCTGCGGCCGGGATTCGATCCCGCGACCTTCGGATGAGCAGTCGAGCGCCATAACTCAGACCACCGTGGCGGGGCCATGATGCATTTAAGGCTTTCGCCTTAATATCGTCAGATGACCTTGTATATGAGTAGGCTGCTGAGAATCAATATAAGATAAAAATACATCTGTGCACTGATACGTTGACATAGAGAACGTTATAACTTATGGTGTGTCTATTTGTCCGCTTGAGTAGCGCAGACAAACACGGCATTGCCATGCACATTGCAACGTCGTGAGAACGAAGCCACCGCATCCTGGATACCCGACACCGTAGCTTCGTATCCGGAACCACCACGCCGGAGCAACCACAAACACCAAAAACGATATAAAGGAAAACGGCAGTTCTATTTACCTGCGTCGTTCTGAGGTCTTAGGGACAGGACTTCACCGTGCACATCTAATCCGTCCGCCGCGTGGATCTCATTGGGCTCGTCGTTGGTGTCTGAGTAGAACGAAATAAAAAGAAAAATGTCAGTTACGAACACATTCTCTATCGTCGAATGTAGTGCATGGTTACAGCCTAAATATAGAGGGGGGAAGAAGATTGATGGAGTCGGTGCGACGTAATGCATTGAAGGTTTAACCCACGCTAAGGAAGAAAAAAAAAGCGATGTGTTACTAGTTTCGGTGACCCATGCATGCCTTGCCACGTATGTGACTCTCTTTAAAGAGTCCCGTTAACTCCCTTTTGGCTCCCACGACTCTCCTACGAGAGTATAATGACCTCCGAAGAGAGCTCACGTGTCTTTAAAGAGAGTCACATAAGCGGCAAGTCAGGACTATCACAAAAAAAAAAGAAGTCAGAGGATTTTTTTTTTAGAGTAATGCATGGCACGTACCTGCACGTTTGCCGAGATCACGAGTGTCATATCAGAAAAAAAAAGGTATAACAAAACAAACTGAAGGAATTAGGTAGTTAAGTGTTAGCGCAGACAGCCGTCAAAGCAGCCAGAGCTTTGGGGATGGAGCTCAATTCTGGCGTGTAGCGCCAGAACCTATATATCATTGAAGCACGAGGCGTACTGGGGAACTCGATCAGGATTTTTTTATCAGCTTGCCCCCTTTTTCTTCACGTCACGGCGTGCAGACCTCTTACAGGCGTGTCAACGCGGCCCTTTCTACTCTGCTAAGACTTCTAAAACAACGAAGCACTCATTCACTACAATAACACAACTAAGAGCGCAGAGATTGCAGTGTAATCGTTGTGTAAACTTGCCCAACGGTCTTATTAACGGACTTACCGCTTTCGGTAGTCGATGCTGTGTCGCCACCATCGATAGACGATACCTCCGGTACTTCGTATTCATCTGCATGCAAGAAGAAAAAAGGATTGCTTACAAGCAACAAAGTTTTGCGATCTTTTTTTTTTCTTTTTTGCATGCGAACATCATTCCTTTGGCTGTTAAAAATGCGAACGTACATGTCGTCCAGTGCTTAGCGTCGTTCACTTGAAAATGGCGCATCACGCGCAATCCGACAACATTTCGCTGGCCGTCGGCACGAATCAAGGAAATTAAACAAATGTTTCATAATTGTTCGGTTTTTACGTCCGAAAACCTCGATATGATCAGGAGAGACGCCATAGCGGAAGGCTCCAGAAATTTCGAGCGCACGGGGTTCTTTATCGTGCATTTAAATATTTCATTGGACAGTGAAAGCGGTAACTTATATAGGTCAAAAAAAAAAGACGAGGGGGGGGGGGGATCATAACGATAGTAAACGCGTTACAAGTGCAAAATTAGGTATTTAAAATGTACACACAAGCTTTTAAAGAGCAAGTATATGGGTATCTCGTAAGTCATCACTCAAACAGCGTCTGCACTTACGTCTTGAGCCAGGTTACAAAGAGTTTCGTACAGTGGTCTAAAAAAAAAAATGTGCGCCAATAACCCACACCGTGTGCTTACCAGGAAGTGGTCCATCGACGACGTTCGAAGGCTCCGGCGGGTCTGTAAATGGCAAGAGAAATAGTTAACAACAAAGTCAACCTGCAACATCTGCAGTGTGGAGAGTACGACATTCGACAGCGCACGGAGTTGCTCACACGACACGCCATGCAACCAACCACCACCACCACCACAGCCTGCGACCACCACCAAAGCGAAGGTTAGTGCATAGCATTACGCCGTAGGCGCGTGTTAGAAAAAGCACCGGTTTTATAAGGTTAGTGTGGACGTAAGAGCGACGAAGATGCGAAGATCGCTAATGACAGGCTTCGCTATAGCTGTTATCTGCATATACAATTGATCTCCTTTCGTACTAAGATCTTAATACCTGGGGTTTTACGTCCCAAAACCACCATATGATTATGAGGAATGCCGTAGTGGAGGGCTCCAGAAATGTCGACCGCCTGTTCCTTAACGTGCACCTAAATCTAAGGGCACGGGCCTCCCGCGTTTCGCCTCCGTCCAAATGACACCAGCGTGGCCGGGATCGAACCCGCGACCTTCGGATCAGCAGCTGAGTACCGTGACCACTGACCAACCGCAGCGACCCATAACACATTAATGAGGGATATATACGGTAGGTTAGTCATTGGTCGCGCCGGTTAAACCGAATACCCGGATACGCCGAACAGTGAGCCCATAAACCCGACGTTCCAATAAACCACTTAACACGAAGCGCCCTTTCGGTTAAACCGGGTTTCCTCAGCCGCCGCTGACGCCTGCTGCTTGCATTTCCTGGGGGCATACGCGTGTGTAACCGTAGATGAGCGACTTCGCTAGTTTCACGAGAACCAAAGTGCGAATGCGTGTACATCGCCGGTTACGCGACTGTCGACAGTGACGTGGAAACTTGCAGTGCTGACACCGCAAAAAGAACAATTGAACAAGTCCGAGATCCCTCTGAATGGCTGGTGAAATTTGTTGACGCTGCTAAATAGGAGTGTGCGAATATTCTAAAATCTCTCATGTCGAACTGAATAGCGTCGTACCTGATTTGATATTAGAATGTAATAGCTGCTATTTGTTATGACGAATATTTTTTTTTACGCTACGGCTATTTTCAAATGTTAACTACATTGAAATAAACGCTAAATTGGTACAAAGGTATCCTAAACGCGTCCCGACAAGCATAGCATATAGAACAGGGGTTCTCAAATGGGTTTCCGCGACGCCATTGCTCGCGAAAAAAACAGTTTTTGGAGGCGAATTTTTTACCTATTCCCAGTTCTAGGTCCTGCTCCAGAAACTGCATCAACATTCTGAGCAAGATCGCCTCGGCTGCCCGAACACCTCAATTAAAAACTAAGCCTGCTACAGCAGACTTATGTTTCAGATCTTATGTTTCTAAGTCTAGCCGTTCAATACCAGACTATTCGATTCGCTTAAAGCACTACTCGATACGTATTCGATTCAGTCCTAAAATTCACAATTCGCATACATTTCTTAAGGTATATAAAATCTGTTTATATTTATTTTTCATTGTGACGGGGTTCCACTCGCTACAGCTGTCGCACGTGTTATCGCTCGGCGCAAGTCGCGTCTGAATGCATGGGAACCATCTCGAGTGTTTCCGAATGTTCTAATCAGATTGCGTACTCGGTGCAAGTAGTCGAGTACGTTCTGCAACTTACACGAACACAGGTGATAGCGCCGGAACGTGCGACGATGCACGTACAAAAGCCGATGCGTTTCACCGAAGATCAGTTTATCAACGAGTGTGCTCGCCGCTACCTTTGTAATGCTAGTGTTTAGTTTTGCTGGGCAAAACTTCACCCAATAAGGAGTCCAATGTTTACCGCTTTAATAATAATTGTTGGGGTTTAACGTCCCAAAACCACGATATGGTTATGAGGGACGCTGTATTGGAGGGTTCCGGAAATTTCGACCATCTGGTGGTTTTAACGTGCACTGACATCGCACAGTACACGGGGCTCCAGCATTTCGCCTCCATCTAAAATGTATTTCCGATACCTCAAAGGACCCCGGAGGGCTTTTACGCGAGGGTTGGGCGCATAAATTTCATTTAACACAATGTTAGTTCTTCGATGATGGGTTTAAAATGAAGAGGGTCCTCATGAAGCACAGCTGAAGTGGGACGGTCATTCGAGTCTGTGGATGTTCGAACAAATAATTTAGATGGTTAATGGTTCGGGCTTGAGGAAATGAGGGCTGGAGGAAATGAGGCCACCGCGGCAGGGATTCGATCCCACGACCTTCGGGTCAATGTTTACCGCTCTGACTGTCGCGTTCTTCGCCATCACGACCACAGATCAATATCGCAGTAGGAATTAACATACCAGTTAATTGCTATGCTCGGTCGAAATTAACAATACCGAGATAAGTAAAAGCGAAGGTGGACTCAAAGCTAACTTTTCGCAGGTGGAGGCTGAACCCTCATTCCACATGATATGCGGTCACATGACATGCGGTCATTCGCCAGTTACGCTGCAAAGAGGCCCCACTTGAACATTTTCGCCTTGGACAAATCCAAGGCGAAAGCCTTGGATTTGTCGTGACACGCGAAAGAGTGACAGTCGGCGTCAACACGAACGGCACAAAAAGCATCACGTGACAACGTCATTTGTGACGTCACAAGACATCATCGCTTGGTCAAGCGCGGGCCGATAGAGGAATACGAGATGTTCGCATCAAGCGGGTTCCCGCATCGTAAACGTATGAAGCGGAGGTTTCGTTTCAACGAAGAGCTCTGTTCAGCGAAATTCGTGCTATTAGAAAGCATGTTTGCGAGCGGATGAAGGACGTATCACAATCGGCGTGGCATGCTGCACATGCTCAGAGCGACCAGCGAGCGAAACACTTAGGTCATACCCCGGATGTACGGAAGCTCGGTGTGGTGCGCTATCTGCGCCTGAAAACGACTGGGTCGATGATCGACTGGAAAAAAAATAAAACGGCACAACAACAAACACTCGTACGCGCACTACACACAGGCCCTTCGGAAGACAATCGTTTGTATACATTGAAGGCTTTTGATTTCATACCTTTTTTGAGTCTTCAGAATCACTACAAGACTACTATAATCAATTATTCAATCAAAGAAACATTTCTCGAAGATAAAAAGTTCATTCAATCAAGCAAATGAACTTCAACTTCTCCACGAAAAATAATAAAAGGGAATTGCAATTTTAAGTAAATACTTTCAAGGTTCACAGAATTTCTTCAACACGCAAAAAAAAAAAAGCGTTATTTCTTTGCTTATTTAGAATACTGGAATACTGCTGCTCTCAGCCAAGAGTCTCATATGCAATCTTTGGATCATGAATGTTCTATATTCGACCCTCTAAGAGTAGCAGGCGCAACATTTGTGCGCCAAAATCTGCTTATATCACGTAAATAAAGAGAAAGCATAGTAGGAGGTTAGTGCAAAAAGGCAATACAAAAATACGGAAGTGCTACAAAATGGTAGGAATGTAATTGATACAAGTACAATGAATGTAGGAAAAAAGAGGTTATATACTATAAAAAAAGCAATAGCTTGAAACATGTGCTGGATGTGAAACATTCGCGAAAACAACTAAAGTGAAATTAGGCTCGTCATGAGAGCGGGCTAACTGGTATTCCTGAACTAAACTTGAAGCGCGGTAGACATCAGCTTGTCCATTCCCGTCCTGTCGCGTATAGAAATGCATTTGCGCTTGAATTTCATTACAAATAAGAACCTACTGTACACGATACCAAACGCCCAAACGTCTGCCTTCTCATTCATTTGACTCATCTGACACGTTACACGTATTAGTCAAAGTGGCAGCGTAAATTTTGGAAGTGTTTTAAAGCGTCCGGGACACATTTTGAAGGTTTTGATGTGTTATTGTTTTTAAACACAGCGTGCACAAACGCGCACACAGCTTTTGAAACGTGATAGATAAGATGATCTCGTAAGATGATAGACCTCAAGTATAGGTAGTGCATAAGCGCCGCGTCGAAATACTCGCGACGTTATATCACCTTATAGAAGACTATGCGGCGTCACGTTTCGACATCGCAAGCACAGTAGATAATCGCATGTTGAGACGCGTGCCTTTTTGCTTCTTTTACTGCGGCCGGCTTTCACATGTACAAGTCACGCCTGAACATAACAAAACCTTATCAAATGTTTGCGATTGTTTTAATCGGATCAGATTGCGTAAAGTCATACATGGGCAGTATTTGCTCAACGCAGGTCGCCTAAGATAGAAAATACCGCAGATTTTCCTTTCATTATGCTTTTAGCGGCCAGGGACCGCCCTCAATGACCTACCCGGGACTTCACGTAGGTGCTGGCGTATACATGAGGTCCTGTATTTTAGACTTCACACGGTAAAGGGGAGGTGAGCATGTCCGCGACAGAGGTCAGTAAACGGCCGTTAAGGGGACTAGTGGCGGGAAAGCGGCAAGTAATAACAAGAACTAAATAGCATGAAAACCAAAGTTATTCTACAACCAAGTTAACAGGGGCGGCCCCTCCTGGATAACTGCGGTTTTATGCTCGAAAACCACGATATGATTATGAAGCACGCAGTAGTGGAGGGCTCCGGAAATTTCCCCCATCTGGAGTTCCTTAACGTGCGCTGACACCGCACAGTACACGGGCCTCTAGCATTTCGCCTCCATCGAAATACGACCGCCGAGGCCGGGATCGAACCCGCGACCTTCGGGTCAGCAGCCGAGCACCCTAACCGCTGAACCACTGCGGCGGACGGACCCTCCTGGGGCCGCACCTGTTACGTGCCGCGCAGGCGTTTCGCAAGTTGACATCATCGCGACCGAGTGATTTACGCGTCTGCGCTTATTTGTTTGCAATGGCCGGATTTGGCGAAGGAAAGAAGGAAAACAAAAGGAGAAGGCAGAAGGCAGGGAGGTTAACCAGAAAAACTTCCGGTTGGCTACCCTACATTGGGGGATCGGGGAAGGCTACCCTACACTGGGGGATCGGGGAAGGGGGATAGAAAGACGAGAAATAGGAGGGAAGAGGAAAAAAAAAACAGACGAGATGCAGTGAATTCACTGCAGCATGCGGGATTGCACCACAAGTCAGAGGCGTTCGCATAAGCCCGTCGTTCTCAAAAAACACAAGAGTGCTTTCACTGCCTTGTGGGCCGTCGAGAGATGTGGACGGAGCTGTAGTAGCACCTGCACGGAAATTGGCCGATCATCCAGTCGCCGCAGTGCATTGGAAAGTACTTGTCTCTCCGAGGCAAAACGAGGGCAGTGGCACAGCAAGTGTTCGATGTTTTCTTCGGTGCCGCAAACATCGCATGCCGCACTGTCAGTCATCCCGATTAACGTTGTATATGCCTTCGTAAAAGCAACTCCCAACCAAAGGCGAAGGGCCCTCGTTTAAGTCGCGAGAATCTAAGAACCGAAATCCGCTCGACTGGAGAACACGTTCCCATCGACCCTTCCGTCTCAAACACAACACACTCATTCAACAGCTACGCACACGAAGTGCAAGCAACCGTATACACTCGTACGTAAGTGCTTCCTTGCCGCTCGCCCTATATGATACGTAGAGCGAGGCGGAAGTCTGAAAAAAAAAAGATAGAACAGCTGTACGGGTCGAAGTCTGATAACGTATGCACACGTAGAGAAAAGAATAAATGAGAAAAGCATCTCGAGTGGCTTTCAACGGTTTATCTACAGACACCTCTACTCCGAAGCTCGCTGTGAAATGAACACATCGGAAAATTTAAAAAATTTTCACTACATAAGACAGGATATTTTTAAATGCCGCATGAGTGCTTGCGTCTGTTGCCGGGATACGTAAGAAAAACAATCATCGGGCCGTGAACGAATAAAGACACTGGGGCATTTGCACAGCTAAGTCAGCATGTAGGTTAAAGTTGCCAGTATTGGCCAACAGTTACCAACATTTAACCAACAGCGGTAAACGTTAGCCGGCGCTAGCAAACGCTAGCGACTGCAGGTAGTTCGCGATTAAATACGGTATAGGCACGCAACTCGGCTTTGTTAATTGCCTAACCAAGGGAAGACTAATCGAGAATTTCTGGGGTTTTACATGTCAAAACCACGATATGACTATGAGGGACGCCGTATTAGAGGGCTCCAGAAATTTCGACCCCCTGGGGTTGTTTAACGCGCACATAAATCTACGTACACGACAGGGGCGTAACCAGAAATTTTTTTTGCGGGGCTGTTTAACCATACCTTATTCATGTTAGTACGTGTGTTTGTATGTGCGCGTCTACATATGGGCGTACAGAACTGAAAAAATGGAAGAGATATACACCGGCTGATAATCCCTAAACTAGGGATAATGTGGATTACTTGGGTCTGTGCCCAACATGCGACTTCGACGCGATGTTATATGGTTATGTATAAGTTTTCGTTTATAGTTAAAGGGACACTAAAGAGAAAACAGACTTTTCTCATATTAGTAAATTAACTCATAATACCAAACTCCCCACGCTCACCACGAGAAGACGCTTGGTAAGCGAGAAAACGCGCAAAAAGAAAATGCGGGGTGGCGACGCCACCTTGAAGTTCCCTCACCAACCGCCATGACGTCAGATTTTGACGGCGTCTGCTAGTACCTACGTAGTTCCTAATCGGTAAAAATGAAATGCATTGTCCTCTGAGGGGCCAGAGACTCAACATACCAAGTTTCAGGAAATTTCGTTGGGCCAATGTCACCAAAATACGAGAAATGCACTTTGAAATCCGTGACGTCACGCGCGGATACTTCGGCGCGAAGTTTAAAAATGAGACTGACCTCTATTTTATATTCTGTTATTAAACCTATGACGGTGAAATCAATTACAGTTTGAGTAAAAGTTATCAATGTAAACAGATTCATTGTTTAACTTTAGCGTCCCTTTAATTTGCGTGACAGGACATGTCCAGCAGTTCGCAGCGTCCAGCACAGATACGATGCATTCGCGAAGGTTGCCTTTCGCGTCAACGACGACGTAGCCGTGACATTTAACGTATCAGCAGTTTTATCGACGAAGGCTGACAACAGCTAGTCACCCCGTTTGCGAAAAAGACTGCAGCGGGGGTACATTCTTTGCCGGTGACACGAATGTGTTCTGGTTGGCATTCTGACCGTTATCACAGAAACGTTACACATTCCACATTATCGCAACCGCAACAGGAAAGGCTCGTCAACAGCAAGAAAACGTTAAGAAGAAGGTTTAGCTCGGTGGCTCTTATCTAAGTGCGTCAAAACCGCGATATTTTTTCGAGGCGACCAATTAACCAAATTTGATAAGGCTTGAATCATTTAAAAAAAAAACTTATTAGCTGTAGGACATATCTTATTTTAATTCCTTTTGATAAGAATCGTAGAAATTTAAAATTTTAAGACTACTACGAAGTTTGCATTTCGACAATGACTAACGGTGTCGCACTTGTACCAATTGTACATAATAGCACACCTAAACAGCCCTGAAGTATAATTCTACTTTGTGGGTAACGATTTACAAATCATTTGTAAGCGTTCTGAATAAATCCGCGCGAGCTGTTATGTATCGAATCTATCCTCTTTAGAAAGTGCTATAGCTTTTTTTTCTCTCTAAGCTGTTCTCTAAGCTGTATACAGCTTAGAGAACTTCGATATATGATATTGGTGCAGAGATGCGGCCTTGTAAACCAAGTGCTTCTGTATTTTGCTTTTTCCATTGTTTAACGATTTCGACAGTTGTATATATTACATGCCCTAAGACGAAAACTTATTTTCTAAATAGTCGCTATTATTGAACTTTGTCAAATTAAACTTCACATAAGTCTGAAAATTCTCGTACGAGTTGTGCTATGTTTTGCATGAATTTGAACAGCTGTCGTTGGAAATGTCCTCAAGCCAACACTTCGTAACATTGAAAATCTGAGAGTTCGTAAGCTTGTAGCTCACAAGCTATGGAATAGGTTAGACAGTGCTCGAAATAAAGTACGAAGTATCACAACGCGATACCTTTGAAAAGATAGTCACAGTGAAAGCATCGTTTTACGCGCCATGTTTTTACTTTGAGAAATAGCATCCCATTTCAACTCAACATTTTGCGCTCAGAGAAAGCGACAGCCCCCCCCCCTTTCCAACCAACAAAAAAAAGTGAAAGAAAAAAAATGAAAACGTTAAAATCTATTCTAGGGAGAACTGAGGTATCCAACGACAAACTTTCTAAAGGCTCAAACAGAGCGCTATTGCGTTTTTTTTTTAGGGGCGAAGCTCCTTAAGGCGGCACCCGTTCGTCCCTCGTCGTGCTCGTAGTAGTGAGTAACAAGTCTTACCCTTTGACCTCCAAGGTGGTGCCGGTGGGAGATTTCTCCTGTGCGTTGTTGAATAAAAAATTCGCAGCGTGCGCGTTAACTAAACGCCGAATTCTTCTGTCTCTGTAGAAGTGTAAGTGTTAGCTAAAAGCCGACTTCTTCTGTCTCTCATTCCCATTAGCAGCCATTGTTTACCTCCAAGGTAGTGTTTGGTGAGATTTCTCCTGTGCGTGATTAAACAATAAAAAATTTTGTTCAAAACGCCGTTGATTGATGAAATAAACCAACGAAAGACGCCAGATGTTTTGTAAAAACAAAACGAAAGAACGCCAGATGTTTCTAAAGCAAAACGAAAAAGACGCCAGCTGCTTAACGAAAGACGCAAGGTGTTTTCTAAAGCAATGGTTTTCTAAACAATGAAAATTCACAGCGTACATGTAAAATTAAAGTGAGCTGCAAGTCGTCATAACTCATCGAACCTTTAGTATAAACGCGCCCGATCTCACGTCGGTGATGATGTACTGGGCAGAATTCACTGAAGGTTCACGGTTTACCGATGAACCTCCGCAGCTTCGCCCACTCATCATCATTCACTCCGTGGATATGCTGTGATTTTTTTTTCATCACTGCCTACATTGTGGCTCGTAATTAACGAATGCACGTAACAGCGGACACTGGTGTTTTAGGTCTGAAAGGTTTAGCAAATTAGTTTTGCGGAAGACTGCAAGGCGGAGGAAGGGTTGTTAAAGCGAAAGATACCCACTTGTTTGTAGCCCAAAGCTAGAAAGAAATCCATACAAAAATCGCAGAATGGGAATTCGTGCTGGTTCCGGGATCGCACCCAGGACCAACACTTTCGCGGTGTGGTCGCTCTACCATTAATCGTTGTGTTTGCTTCAAGTTAGATAATTCGCCCTCACGCTGCCATAGCTAGCATCCTTAATAACACGTGGGGTTTAACGTCCCAAAACCACGATATGATTATGAGAGACGCCGTAGTGGAGGGCTCCGGAAATTTCGACCACCTGGGGTTCTTTAACGTGCACCTAAATCTAAGTACACGGGCCTCAAACATTTTCGCCTCCATCGAAAATGCAGCCGCCGCAGCCGGGATTCGATCCCGCGACCTTCGGGTCAGCAGTCGAGCGCTGCAACCACTGGACCACCGTGGCGGGGCATAGCTATAGCATCCTTGTAAGCTCAACTGGTAGATCGACCGCCTCGGGAATGCGTTGGTCCCGGGTTCGATCCCTGGACCAGAACGAAGTTTCAACTAAGAGGCTTATTTCCGAGTAACCAGTATGGATTTCCTTGTAGCTTTGTGCTACAAACGGGTGGCTGTCAACGTGCCCTTTCTTTTTTTTTTTGCTTTTAAGGGTCAAATTGCAAGATCGGACTAATTGGTAATATCTGATATCACGTCTTATCGCGAAAAGCTTTGCGCGGTAGGCCCGGATGAATACAAACACGAGCGCTAAACCATATACAGTGGAACCTCGTTGATGCGATTCGGCATAATACGGTCTTCGTTTTTTAACACGAAAGTGTTATATGCCGGGGTCCACCAAGACTTCAGTGACGCATTTCCGTCACGGAAATGACGTCGAAAAAATATACACAATCAGATGGCAAAGAAAAAAGGTACCGTCAACGGGCATCGAACCCACGACCGCTCGGTCCGCAACAACAGATGCTGGGCACGCTATCCACTGCGCCACGGTCACAGGCTCTGGAGGCTTTACGAACGCGCCTTTTATATCTACCACTCTCCCGGTCGGCTGGGTGGTGTGACCTCTGGGAGTGGTAATGTAATTCGTCATTGCTGTGGCCTCCGCGACTAGCACCTGCAACGCGTTACGCGTCCGTCCCATTCGGCGCGTTTTCAATAGAAGTTGAATTTTGTCAATGCCTTAACACACCGCGAGGTGGCGACCTTTGCCCAAGCGTCGTAAAAGCCATAGAGTTTCCTAAAATTAACTAGAGGGGACTCTGGCGCTGCGATCGTTCAGCTACCATGGGAATGATGGGTAGTACACAAATTTGCCTAGTCTTCGTGCTTGCGGCTTCAAACGTACTTGTGGCTTTGTTTATTGTGTGTTTTGGCTTTTGTTTCGGATAAAAGAATAGACTGTTGTGAACTTCGTGACCAGGTTTGAATCGCTGAGCCTAAAGAAGTTAAAGTGGCGAAGTGAAACTGCTGACTTTTGCTGAACTTCGTTTTTCGACAAAGCGGATGCAGCCGACGCGGCGCCAAACGGAGCCGAAAGTACGAAGTTTAGACAAATTTGTGTACTACCCATCATTCCCATGCTGGCTGAAGCGTCATGCGTTGCAGCTCCCATAGACACTGAAGCCAGAGTTCCCTCTAGTAAGTATTGTAGGAAACTTTATGGTAAAAGCCTCGGCCTCGCTCAGCATCACGCTAATAAAAACAAAAAAACTCTGCGACGCGCGCCTGCCTCACCTGGCTGTAACACCGCGTTCCATGCTCACGCGCTCGCCCCGAGAAAAATCGCGGCCGGGCTACCGGGGCGGCACGACGCGCTTTGCGTTTCCCTCTAGTCCGGCCGTGGTGTTCAATCACATTTTAACATGCCGCGGGATGGAGACCAAGTTCTGCGTCCAATATGCGACGTTCTTCTGGCTATCACACCTCGTTCTCTGATTACGCTTTCACCGTTAACTACTACACCTACTACAAGGGTTTGTTTAATCATTTAGCAGGGACGTTAGTCGCCGGGATGGAGATGTACCACCAATCATCAAAGTGGGTGCATCCACGTTAAACGGCGCCATTAGCTGCCAGACATCAATATACATTGTGCAAACTCTCTTACATCAATGTACAGTAAGCATTCAGTTACTTCTGTAAGGGCACGCTTTACTTTCGTGTTATTCCGATTCCTATGACAGGGATCAACCGTGTTTTTTTTTTTTTTTCTCGGCCGACACTCCTTGGAAATAATGGGTTTTCATGCTGTTATACGGTCACATTTTTGCCCAAAATTGGGCAGTACGACCTCGGAAGAGGATCTAGACCGATATATCTAGAAATAATACGTTTATTCTTCGTTCTACTAGTTTCTTTTTTCTTTTTTTCACTCTTCAGAAAAGTTTACTCCTAGACGTTGAAAAGAAGTGCAGCGCCAATTGACCAGCTACTTTAGTGCTACTCAATAAAAGTGAGTTGCTGACGGATTATGCATTATTTTCCTCTTGTTTTTAACATCGTTGGTTAATACGAGACTCGTATAATGCGTTTTATTTTCCGGTTCCCGTGAAAAACGTGCCAACGAGATTCCACTGTATAGACTTTAGAAGGGACCCGCGTGATGCGGATGCAAAAAGCGAACCCACGTGCACGGCAAATGGTACAACGGCTATGCGAGCCCCGAGTACGCAAGATTGTAAATTAGGACATTAACCCTGTAATCCCCAATGTGACACATCAAGATCAACAGAAACGTCATGTTCACTTATTTCTAGCCACGGAGAGTACGTGCACGAGAAAAACAACAAAACGTCACTCGAGTTGTAATTTCAATATTACACTAACTAGTAATTAGTTTGGCGAACTAACGGTCAATGAAGACTCGCTCCGAGTGACTATATGCGCTATTTTACTCGCCATAACCACGATTCCCACTCACATTAGAATCTAGAGCCATCAATATAACGCAGCATATGGGATAGAGCCTTGTAGGGTTTAAGGGCCCGCCAAACTAGAAGTACAGCCGTGATCAACGTGAGAGGGAACATTGGAATAACCTTTTAAAGTTCACAGAGGCTAAACGCAGTTGGCAAGCGCAAAAGTGTTAACACCGAATGGTCAAGCGAAAAGGTCCCTCACAATTCAATACGTCACATTTATATCGCCACATTGCAAGTGATCGTTTATTAAACAATTTTGGTGTTCCCTCTCACGCCGCTCATGAATGTACATGTATAACTAAACTGAGTGCAAGGTGGAGTTTGTTCAAACTCTTGTATTGGTCAGAGCTGAGGGGGAAAAAAATCAATGCCCACTTGACCTCTCATTCGGATATGACTGCGGACATGCTCCGAAAAATGCGATACCTGCGGCAACTGAACCTACGGTTCCGCGCAATATCACGGGAGTTTCAGCAGCGTTTATCAGTCATCGATACAGAGAAGGATTTCATCGCAGATTATGAAAGACTAAAGAGCTTTTCCTGAACGAAAGAGGAAGAATTCAACCGAGATTACAGCCCGGGCATTTCGCGACGACAGCGAGCCATTCGGGCTGTACTTAAGGTTGCTCTATCTTATCGCCGCCGACATTTTATGAGTGGCACATCGTTTTCATTCCGTCGTCACGTGTTCTCGGGCCGAGGCAATTTACTGGCGCGAACAGAAGCCCGAATTCTCATACGGTTAAATTCTACGACGGCAGCGCTATACATTAATTGCACAGATGGCAAAATTACTCCTAAAAGTAATTAAGTTACATTACTAATTATTTTACTATGATGTCTAAATGTAATTAAAATGCACGACAAATAACGGGTGGTCGAAGGCAATGACATGACGTTACTATTAATTTTTATGGGTAATGAAATTACTTTCGCTTCGAATTCAGATGCTACGCGGCTTTTCTTTGGGCCTGCCTCGTTTATACGCTTGAGGTTTGGCACTTATCTTACTTTCCTTTCCATTTTTGGTCAATATTTTATGCCATAAGGGAGTAGGACATGCTATATTTTACTCAAAACTAATTGGAAAAGTAATGAGTCATTTTCTTTAAATTACTCGCTCGAAGTAATTCATTGAATTACTAAATTGGCAGCCCGCAAAATAAATTCATTGCATTGCTTAGTGCATCAAGAAGTTAATTACTGTAATTTCTTTACTGCCAAGTCTAATGAACTGATAACTTGTACGTGACGTCATGGAACAAGCTTAACGTATTAGCAGTGCCGTCGGGAGGTTACGATGACGTCAGCGAAGAGCGTTCACCGCAGCGGTTGAATTCGTTGCGATAAAGAAGTGGCCGGAAAGTCACTGGCCTTACATGCGAGAATGACGAACCGAAGTAGAGTGCAATGTATACTGATCCTACTACTGATTGAAGGCTTAAAAGTATCACCACTTCTCGGGCTTTACGTTCACGGAGTAACACTCGCAAACGTTCGCTCAACGCACCGTCTGTAGAGAGAAACCGGGTTGCGTAAGACGGCTAGCCTCTGTTCAGGCGCAAGTGTGTGAAACGAACCACTTCGATATAAAATTTCCAAACAATTGCTGCGAGTATACTAATTGGTTCGTTCAAACGCGCTCCCCGGGCTAGTTGGTCCAGACTTGAGAATGGCACTGCGGCTACTACACGGACGTGAAGGGCAGGACAAGTGCCATCCTGTCCATCCTGGCACTCGTCCCATCCTTCGTGACCGTTTATTTC
Source organism: Rhipicephalus sanguineus (assembly GCF_013339695.2). Lineage (NCBI taxonomy): Eukaryota > Metazoa > Arthropoda > Arachnida > Ixodida > Ixodidae > Rhipicephalus > Rhipicephalus sanguineus. The sequence goes on along the minus strand of NC_051185.1, from coordinate 69,732,700 downwards.
CTGTCGTGCCGTTACCAAGTCTGAATTGGTTCGTTGACTTAAAAACAGTTGCGAAGCTCTGCTCAAGATGTGAGCTGTCCGCTGGCTCCAACTGCAAGTATTAACTAAATGGGCATAACTAAAGCGCCTAACAAAAATATGCGACGAGCTAAATGGTATAAGTAAATGCATCGCAGAACCGCAACACAGTTGTGCGATTGAGCATTAGCTCTCCATTTTTCCACAGGGCGCATGGTACAAGGGGTATACATCAGTGCACGAAGTCGTATACGTCATCGATAAATGGTCATTGAAAGCAATAAAATTTGCCCCGCCCCTTCACTGCGGAAGGCCCAATCAACCGCTACGACGCTCTGAGAGTAACCACGACGTATTCTGAAGATGGGAAAATAATGGCTCGTTTCTTTGACACAGCCTTAATGAAAACCAACAGACGATGCAGCCAATGAAGCTATATAGGGACGCTATTTGTACTCTTCCGACTATTGTAATTGTCACAAACGTGAAAGTAAACGGACGAAAAGACAGCTTATCGCCGGCAGAGGCCGAACCTGCAGCCACGTTATCTGAAGATTCACGTTCGGCCCCTGCCGGCGGCGGGTTGTCTTTTCGGCCACTTTACTTTCTTCACATTTATGTAATATTACTACAGCACAGCTGGAATATTACAAATAACGCCCCCTATATCTTCCTTGCCTTCATGGTTAGACAACGACATATTCTATATTCACAACTCGTAGAACCACTGGCACTCAGCGTTGGTCTCCCAATGCAAAAGGTCACCTAAGATAACGTCCAGCACCAAGATATTTGAGCATCGCTGAAGTGAAAGGTAAAAAAACGTCAGCCACTCACTAGTGTTGATTTCCGTCGATGCCAGGTGCGACAGCAGCGTTAACGAAAGCAGCAAAAGCGTCGGCACCACGCTTGGCACGATCCCTCGTGGTCTGGCAGCCATCCTTTGCGCGGGCTTTTCGGCTGGCGCGAAATACGAAACTCGTCGGGATGAGTCGATGCTCGGACGAGTCGACGAGGAGACTGCGAGCGGGCGGGAAAGAGTGCAGCCGGCGACGCCTCGGTTCTCCTTTTGTCTTCGGGCACGGTACAACACTTCCCCGTCGCAAGAGGATACCACGTCTCGCCTCCGCACTGCCTGTCAATCAGGAACGAACAGTGAGTCCTTAACGCGGTGGTAAACACAATAGGCATACTATCAAGCGCAGGCAACCAACCGGCTACCGGTTTTGCAAAGAGACGCGGCTTTTTGTCTTTCCTTTGCTCCGGGATGGTAGAAAGACAAGACAGTATCGAACTACGCAACATTTTTTTCCGGCACGCGCTCGTCCTGTCTGCGGAAACGGCCGCTACGCAACTTTCCTCTACGGCCGTGAGCATATTCCTTTCTGAACAGGATGCGCGCGTCGCGGTCTAAAGAAAGCATCGCCGGCCGCGTTTGTTAAAAGATGTGCCGAGTATGTATACTATAGAGCGAGTTTAAGCGAACCTTAGAACTTAAAGAAGTGGCCGAAGAAGGCACCCGAGCTCACCAAGCCTACGAGAGAGCTACAGGGTTCCGTTTTCACGGTTTGTGGGCGTGGCCCCGCGTGGCCCGACGACTCCACGACTCCGCAGAAAACGAAAGTTCGTTGCAACTCACGGCCCTTGCAGACAATGCCTAAGTGGCCACCTCGACTTCTCCCGCCAAACGTTAGCTCCGAGCTTGCTTCGGGTTCACTTCCGTGGAACGGACACTGGACACCATCGGCCTGAACTAGAGTCGAACGAACGTTCGGTTGACGGTGCTAGGTGACGAGCGTAGGCATGACGTTCGGCAACACCCCCTCAATTCAAGGTGTACTATAGGTTCTTAGCCGTGACAGCGGTACAGAAAGAATGAACAGTAAGAAGCGGTGCTCACGTCAGTGCAACAGGAGGGGAGGTCCGTCAACCGACGTCTGGCCACTGGTTATGAGGACATACGGCGGGGAACGGCTACGGGTTCCCAGCAATAAACGCACGTGGGAAGACGACGGGTGCTCCTATCACGGTGTAGTGTGAAGGCGATGGACGACGGGCCGCCGTCTCGTACGCCGCTCTTCTTTCGCGCGCTACAGACAATGGGTGGATGTTCGACAACCTGAGAGCGCGAGCGACACAGATCCGATGTGTACTACGGAACGAAAAGGCGAGGGGGGGAGGGGGGGAGTCAATGAACGCGCTTGCCGGTTCGCCGATGTGGGGGCTCTGACACCGAAATCCACGCCGGCAGTTGTGGGATCAAGCGCGTAGCGCGCGGGCTTCTTCGTTCGGACCCTCCCCCTCGGTGCCGTCGCCGACGTCTGGATAGGTGGCGCGCCGTGTGCTGCCGCAAATCAGATTACCTATCCTTTATCGCGGACTTTGGCTGGCGACGAGAGGAAAGCCCTCGCCCTCTTTTCGTTGTTCACCGTCGTCGCGCCGCGCAGGTTGTTTGCTTTTACGTAACCCCTTTTACTGTTTTGTTTATCTGTGTTTTTTTTTTTGCCCTGGCTCTCTCGCGCGCTGACGCGAATGAGCCGGCCCTTGCCTTCCAGGCTTGAACACGTGCAGCAGAGACGTGCCTGCTCGTACGAAGAGGTACCGGAAGCCTTTCGCTGCAAGCGGAAACTGAAAGGGAGACGGCCTGCCTCAGGCCACGGGTTAGACGGCGTGCTCAAAAAAAAAAAAAAAAATGAAGCGTGTTGACCTCAGCGCACACCCACTGCAGTGACCGCTGTGCTGCTGACTGCAAGTCTAGAAGGTGTTGGTTCGATCGGGTTCCAAATTCCCATTGACTCGTTCTCCCCCCATATGTCATTACCAAACTTCTGCCTGCCTGCCGCGTTCGAGATTTGTTCTGAGGTGTCTCGAAGTTTTCGATCAGCTTACAGCGCAAAAACGACGAGGACAGAGACCAAGAATGCGACGACACGAGCTTGGTCTCTGTCCTCGTCGTTTTTGCGCTGTAAGCTGATCGAAAATGAACTATAACCAACTAGCCCAGATTTCCCTTCTTGTCTCGAAGTTGTTAAATTTTTGGTCAGACTACAGGCTGGTCCTGTCTCGCATTGGCGCCCTACAATATTTACTCGAATTACTTCACCATGCACAGAAGAATTCCCTGTCCATGCGGAAACCATTTGCAACAAGAAAGGCGCACAAAAGTAACCCTCGCCACTTAAGTGAAGGGGGGACAGGGGGCCGACCTTCTCCCCTTCCAGTGGCGTAGCCAGGGGGGGGCACACCGGGCCCGTGCCCCCCCCCCCGAAATTTTTTTTGCCATGGCATACATAGCTCAAAATGACACTCGATCACATCGCCTGCCCGACCCCCCCTTCAGATCAAGGAGGTGCCCCCCCCTCCCGAAAAAAATTCCTGGCTACGCCCCTGCCCCTTTCTAATCAACTAAAGGTGTGTGTGTGTGGGGGGGGGGGGGGGAGTCGGCCCCATTTATTTACTCAGTCTCTCCTTTTTTTAAACAGCTGGATTATGGCCAGGCATGCTTTTCACAATAATGACAGCCGAGGACCCGGATATTGCATTCTAATAACTGTGTACCTCCCGTCTTTGTCCCCAGAAAACTGGCTACCTACGGCCGGCCATTGCGAAAAGCACCATTGCTTCAAAAAAGAACAAGGGACCAGGAAGAAACACAGACGAGCGCTGACTTTTTTGCGCTGTTAGTCACATAATGGATCACCATTGCTTCGTTTTCACTTTTACATCCATCGAGAAGCTCGTTTTCTTTCGGACTCGAGCAAGAGTTTTAATTTTGCTCTTGTTCGAACAAGCTTTTAATCTTGCGCTGGCAGCAGCTCGTAAAGGCAACGTTTAGTCTAATACGGTGGAGGCACGTTCGATCTCGTATATTAAGGTCTCGCGGCTTGGTAGAAGACGCGCGACGTACAATTTGTATAGAGGTCCGTGTTGGAAGCAACGCTAGCATGTATACGCTAACTCGAAAGGTCTCCGCAGCTGCACTAGTTTCTATTCAGGTTTCGTAATCATATATAACTATGGATGACATCCGCCGCAGCATGAATCAGTGTCCATAAAATCCTTTAGGTCTTCTAATTATCCGTTAAGCTATCGTCTCCAAATGCAAAGTTTGAAGCAATCATCTCTCAAATTTGATTATAGAGAAATCGAAAGCTACAACGGAGGACACTTGGATAGATCTCAGCTCGTGAGAAACACTCGGGCCGGACGTTTCAGCTTCGGCGGTTAACCATCTGTGGGGGTGCTTGGGCGGTGTTTTTTAGATGCGAAGCATCTTATGGCCGAGTTCAACCCGGTGGTGGTGGTGGTGGTTTGCGGCGTGACCACCCTTACAGCGCATCCTCCTCCCCCTCCTCTCCTACGCTCCCCCCTCTCGCGCTCCTCATTCTCTCCTGCGCAACGCCGCGATGAGCGCCAGCGAATGCGCGTCCCCTCCCTCTCTATCTCCTCTCCTACGCTCCCCCCCCTCTCGCGCGCTTGTCGACCGCGTTCCCCGCTCTCCCTGTGAGAATTAACGGCCAGGCTAGAGGGAAGACACGATGCGCGTAGCGTTCCTCTTCGCGTTCCACGACGCGAGGTCGGTAGCATGCCCAACGAACGCCAACGGAACGCGATCGTGCAAGTGCTCCGGCTTCGCATCGCCTCATGGTCCCCTTTAGCGGGAGATGGTGTAATCTTTTTTTCAGCAGCGAAGCTTGTCTTAGTCCACCATTCGCCGTCCGTCGGCGTAACGCGGGCAAGACATGCAGAGCAGCAGCGCTTGCAACGATGCTTGCGTTCCGGCGCAACCGTGCGAGTAATACGGGTTTTGGGAGAGTAAGCGGCTGTGCTGGGTCACGATCGCGCTGGAACGCTACGGCAGCGCGGCCGTGAATGGTCCTATCGTCGCCCCATAGCTTAACATGATGTGTCAAATAAAGAGCAATGATACAACACAAAAATACTTAGAAAAGACTTCCAAAACATAAAAAAAGACTTTAATAAAATAGCGCAGCTTGCACTAAGTCGCGCAAGGCTGTCACAGACGAGCTGGTGGGCACGTTTCAGTATCTTATGCTAACTTTTCTTGTATAGAATGCTGCCGGTTCATGATGATGATGATAACTTTTTTCTACCTACGACACACGGCAAACCTCGATCATAACAGCTCTGCCGTATAACATTGAAAGTCAATACTATACAATACAGAAATACTTATAAATACTTGCAAAACACAGAAATACTTTGAAAGACTGGCAAAAGAAATAAACATAGAAAGGCAATAGCCTGAAGAAGGGGGGCATCAGCTTCGCTGTTTCGACGGCTTTCACGGAGTGGTGCTGGTTGCATTTTTTTTTATGTATAAAAATAAGGAAGAGGCGCGGCCTATGTCTCACCAGAAGTGATGCGAATCCAAACAGGACAGATGTTCTGGCTTCGACGTGATGAGCGATCCTTGAAACGGGATCGTCGATGGAGCTTCGACAGGAGTACACCTGTCTTCGTCAGTGCAGCAACCAAGTGCCTTCCTAAGCAGCGTTTTTATGCACGCCTCGCTCACTCTCCCCCACATCAAAAGTGGAGAGTAGGAGAGCAAGCTTGCGCGCACGGTCAGGGAAAGGGGCGAACAAAGGGGGGAGGGGGCTATTGGAGATAGCAAGGTGGGAGTGACGAAGGAAGGATTGGTATTTTGCAGAAAGAAACGTAATGCAGTTGAGTCATGCTCCCGCTGGGCTTGCAGAAGATAGTGCCGCTGTTGTCTTCTTCCCAACTGAGAGGGCAGCAACTGATAACGACCACAGTTTGATGGTCAGCACGGTTAAAGAAAAACCCTTACGGTTATGGGTTAAGCTGCAGTTAAGGGCATAGCTGCAGGCATCTTAAGATGGTCTGACATCATTTGAGACAGTAATTAAGAAAGCTAAATTAATTAGCTTTGTAATTGTTCGAGTTAGGCGGTTATGTCAAATGGGAAGCGGCCTCTGGTAGTTATTGTAGTGTAATGAAATTCAACCAAATTCAACGGCAAAACCGAAGCGCTGATGAGCGCAACAGGCAGGCGACTAGAATGACGTCACTGTTCAAGACAACGATTACTGAGGTGTAGTCCTTCCGCGTCCGTTAACGCATGCGTGCTATAACTGCAAGTGCAGCCCGCACACCCATACAACGAAGTCGGTTCATGGTTGATATAACGACGCTCACTCAATCTGGACGTCTCAGGAGAATATGGCAGTCGCGCTCTTCCGCGTTTCGGTTTCGGTTTCGCCACTGAACTTGGGTGAATTTCATTACTTCGCAATTATTACAGGAGGTCGCTTTTTCGAAATCTCAAGCTGCAATGAGTTCTTCGCATGAAGGACTTCAATTCTCTCATGTGGCATAACCGCCTAGTTTCACTTGTTAAAGAGATAATTAATTTATATTTCCTAATTACTTTCCCAAACGATGTATTTAGCCATCTTAAGACGCCTGCGGCTACAGAAGAGGTAATTGTGAAGGCATCGAACAAATATCGCGTTTCTCTGATTGTTGAGGATTTTCGGACACACTTCCTGAAAGACCCTGTATAACATGTGCATAGGCTCCAATTTTAAAATGTAATTCACGTAGTTAGATCTGGAGGAATGTGATGTCTTCTCAAACAACGACGTTTATTATCTCTCTCTATCTCTCTTTCGACTGAAATTTGCAGGCTTTTTTTTTTTTTGCGTTCAAAGAAAAGAAGCAAAAGATGTCTACATTTCGGGATATTGGCGATTTTTCCCGAACCACCCCCGCAGCACTCCACCCGGATTGCTAAGCGACCGAATTCCGAAACCACAGCGTCTTCTGCGTACAGGTCTCTTCACATTTCCATATCGTCACGCCAATGTCGGGAAGACGAACGTCGAGAGTGTTGCTTTAGTGACGCATTATGCAAACACCCCATAAGTGGGAGGGTAATAAGATATCATTGGCATCACTTCTCAAATGCCGCCGAGAGGAAGCGATGAAAAAAAAAAAGAAATCTATGGTCCATTTATCTAGCGCTAAAAAAAAAGAGCGAAAGCGTACAGTCTCACGACACACTCATGGTGGTGGTGGAAATACTTTATTGCTTGTTCAGGGGAAGGGGTAGAAAGGGAAAAGCGAGTAGGTGGGTCCCTATTCCAGGACTCCACTGATCCTGGCTAAGCGCTCCGCCTGGTGCAAGAGGCCTCTCTGGGCCTCCAGCCCTGGCCGAGCGAGGAGGGTCTCTCGCGGCTCCCTACAGTACATACGTAACATAGGCGAGTTTGCCTCCTGTGGTCTTGCTGCGTATTCCCACGTCACATGTGGCAGTGACGTCCGCGCACCACACCATGGACAAGCGCTGCCATACACTAATCTATACCTTGATGCTCCGAGTCGAGTGCATCGCAGACCCTTACAACTTTTGCCCACTATAATTCGCATTTAATTCACATTTAATTAAATTTACTGCACAGACGGTTCGCCTTTGATTACAATTATTTTACCTTAATTCGCATTTGATTGACCTTGTACAATAATTATCACTTCTGATCAGCTGTCATACACCCCTACTACATTATAGGGACGCTAGAGAGACAAACGATTTTTCTCGTATTAGTAAAATTACTCTTTCACAATTTCAAAATCACTACGCTTGCTGCGAGAGGACGCTTGGCAAGCCAGAAAACGCTCGAAAAGAAAATGCGGGTGGCTACGCCGACTTGAAATTCCCACACCAAATGCTGCGGCGTTTTGACGGTATCTACTAGGTCCCACGAAGTTCCTAAACAGTAAAAATTAATTACATTGCCCTCTTAGTGCGCCATAGACTTAACATACCAAGTTTCCGGAAAATTTCGTTGTGCCAATGGGGGAGGGAGTGGGGGGGGGAGGCGCCAAGTCTTCCCCATACCTTGACTCAGTCGGACCTGCGCTTAGTCGGACCTGTGCCAAATTTATGGCCGCGCAGGTTTCTGCCGATAATGGCGGTTGAGGTCCCCTGACGTTGCATTCCAAGAACTGCTTACTTCCCACCTTAACCCCTTGGAATTAAAGCAGGGGACCAATGGTATCAGAACTGTCAACTGGGCGAGTTGGTGTGCTTCCATCTTGAACGTCATACCTGATCATACCTCACTGATAGCTCGCGTCACGTCCACGTCTCATCAGCCACATAGCCTTTTGTTCTTTGTTTTGTCACATTGACAATGCGCGATGGTTTTTTGCTTTCCTATAGGTTTTCCAGATGCTATTTATTCTACTTCTTTTCGGAATAAATTTTAGTTGCGTGTCCGCGCTGCAGTCTGTCTTTTCTATCCTCGTCTTTGTTTTTGTCGCGCTAATATTCGTTGAAGACCGATAGAAATCCGTTGTTAGAAGTACGTCATCGCTTGATTTCCATTTATGCATCCATTGCGAATCTTGATTCCTTTCGCACTCGACCAATTCAATTGGGGGTGGGGGGGGGGGGGGGTGCTTTTTGCAGCTTCCATGAATAAATGGAGTAGCAGGAGGTCTCAAAACGAGGACTCAGGCAGTCAAGAGCGTCCTCTAATAACAAAAGTGCGACAAAAGAGGATTCTGTAATTGTTTAAAGAAAAATGAGGTGGTAACTACGTCTGTCACATATTGACTGTACATTTAGCGGCGGAGCTGTTCTGATCCTGCACCGTCTGCATGTCTGTCCGGTGTCACGCAGGTCACGTGACCAAAGGGGGTGTGTGATCGAAATGATGATGACGATGATGATCGAAATGAGTCTATACCCTCACATACACTCGCCCGCTTCCAGCTTAGATGGCATTCACGGCGTGGAACGGGCTGAGCTTTTTAATTAGTTCTGTTTTTTTTTTTGCCTATACTGCGCCCTCTTACAGAGAGAAGCAGACGCATGCGACCTATTGTGGACATGTTCCGGCTTTCAATCGGAACGCCCCAGTCTCCGCGTACTGCAATCCGGCCTCGAGCTGAACTGCATTTCTGCACGCATGCAAATCTACATCCGACAATGGCATCGCAACGCTGTGACGACAGGAAAACGTTAGAGTGCAACAGACGTGGAACTTCCTCTCGCATAAAACACTTCCTCTTGTAAACTTCGCGTCCTGTTATGGTTTCACGCAGAAATCACTAAACGGAACTGAACAGCGTTGTAATGCCCACGGAGGAAGAAAGAAGTTACCCCAGTTCCCACCCAGTGTGAAATCTGCAGAACCAGCGGAGCTGCGGTTCTCGTGTTTCCCTCGTGATTTTCTGCGATGTCTACTGTTTAGTGATTTTGTGTGAGTGTCTGTGATTACGTTATTTGTAGAGCAGAGGTGCACGGGAAAGAACCCGCGGCAGCCCCTGAAACACCCGCCCCTGCTACAGTGACTTTAGGCCGTATTGACGCTCGAGCATCCGGGCATTATACATGATGTGGAAGTAGTTAACAAGATCCGATGCAGTGACCATAGAATGGTAAGATCTAGAATTCAACTAGACGTGAGGAAGGAACGGCAGAAACTGATACGCAAGAAGCCGATTAATGAACTAGCTCTGCGAGGGAAAGTACAGGAATTCAGAGTTTCACTTCAGAATAGGTACGCAGCTTTAACCGAGGAAACCGACCTTAGCGTTGACGCAATGAATGATAATCTGACTAGTATCATTAAGGAGTGTGCAGTGGAAGTCGGGGGTACAGTCGTTAGACAGGACACTGGTAAGCTATCCCAAGAGACGAAAAACCTCATTAAGAAACGTCAAGCTATGAAAGCCTCAAATGCAACAGACAAAATAGAGCTGGCGGAGCTTTCGAAGTTGATCAATAGGCGTAAAGTAGCCGACATAAGAAAGTATAATATGGAGAGAATTGAGCATGCTCTAAAGAACGGAAGAAGCATCAAAGCTACGAAGACAAAACTGTGCATAGGCAAAAATCAGATGTATGCATTAAGGGACAAGGATGGCAAGGTCACAACCAATATGGATAGAATAGTTGAGGTAGCGGAAGAATTCTACAGAGATCTGTACAGCAGCCGAGACAGTCAGGATGATAATGTAAGAAGCAGTAATATCCCAGAGGAATCTGACATCCCACCAGTATTAACAGGAGAAGTAAAAAAAGCCCTAAAGGGAATGCAAAGAGGCAAAGCCGCTGGTGAGGATCAGGTAACATCAGACCTGTTGAAAGACGGTGGAGAGATTATGTTAGAGAAACTGGCCACCCTGTATACGAAGTGTCTCTCGACAGGGAGGATACCAGAATCTTGGAAGAATGCCAACATCATCTTGATCCATAAGAAAGGGGACGTCAAGGACCTGAAAAATTACAGGCCCATCAGCTTACTGTCCGTTGTCTACAAGGTATTCACAAAAGTAATTGCTAACAGAATTAATACGACATTAGAGTTTAATCAACCAAGGGACCAGGCAGGATTTCGTACAGGCTTCTCAACAATAGACCATATTCATACTATCAATCAGGTGATAGAGAAATGCGCGGAATACAACCAACCCCTATACATAGCCTTCATAGATTACGAGAAGGCATTTGATTCGGTGGAGACATCAGCAGTCATGCAAGCACTGCGCAATCAGGGCATCGACGAAGCCTATATAAACATAATGGCAGACATCTACAGCGCATCCACAGCCACTATAGTCCTTCATAAAGAAAGCGACAGAATCCCAATAAAGAAGGGCGTACGACAGGGAGACACGATCTCTCCAATGCTATTCACCGCGTGTTTACAGGAGGTTTTCAGGGCCCTAGATTGGGAAGAATTAGGGATAAGAGTTAATGGAGAGTATCTCAGTAACCTTCGATTCGCTGATGACATTGCATTGATGAGTAACGCGGGAGACGAATTACAGCTCATGATTACTGAACTGGATACGGAAAGTAGAAGAGTAGGTCTGAAAATTAATATGCATAAAACTAAAGTAATGTGGAACAATCTTGGCAGAGAACAGCGCTTTGCGATAGGTGGCGAGACGCTGGAAGTTGTAAAGAAGTACGTCTACTTAGGACAGGTAGTAACCGCGGAGCCGAACCATGAGAGTGAAATAACTAGAAGAATAAGGATGGGATGGGGCTCATTCGGCAAGCACTATCAAATCATGAATGGTAGTCTACCACTATCTCTCAAGAGAAAGGTATATAACAGCTGCATCTTACCGGTACTTACCTACGGAGCAGAAACCTGGAGACTTACAAAGAGGGTTCAACTTAAATTGAGGACGACGCAGCGAGCGATGGAAAGGAAAATGATAGATGTAACCTTAAGAGACAGGAAGAGAGCAGAGTGGGTCAGGGAACAAACGGGGGTTAAGGATATCATAGTTGAAATTAAGAAGAAGAAATGGATATGGGCCGGCCACGTAGCACGTCGGCAAGATAACCGGTGGTCATTAAGGGTAACTGACTGGATTCCAAGAGATGGCAAACGCGTGAGGGGGAGACAAAAAATTAGGTGGGTAGATGAGATTAAGAAGTTTGCAGGCATAACGTGGCAGCAGAAAGCACAGGACCGGGTTGATTGGCGGAACATGGGAGAGGCCTTTGCCCTGCAGTGGGCGTAGACAGGCTGATGATGATGATGATGATGATGACGCTCGAGCCACCTTTCCCTTTTCACTGTGCGCTTCGTCCGTGACCTAAAGTCCCTTGATCTAGAAAGTAGCGACACTCTCCTCCGCGCGCGCGTTTTCCTCCTCAATTCTCCTCGGATTTCTCCCCTCCCCTGGCCGGCGCGCTGCGCACGGCACGCTGAACCCTCCACTGGCTCGCCGCAGCCGCATTAAAATCACTGCGCGCGCTTGTTTAATCGGCCCCTTGAAGCGTCAAATGAGAACCTGTTTCTTAAGCAATAGTCATGACGAAAGTGGGCTTCCGATAGAACAAAGTGACAAATATATTTTTAAAGACGCTTCGGTATATACAAATAAGCGCTTCGAAAAAAAATGAGTATATCAACTGGCGGCTGAGCGGTTTACCTTCCCGTCGCCGCCTGGGCTGTCCTTAACACGGTGTATTAACGTATATAATGTAACCAGCATAAAGTATAGGCGAGAATTTTTTTCATAATTGTGGTCTTGATGAGCTAAAAGAAGGCACCCAAGAAGGAATGTGGTGGTTTACTTAAATTGGGCCAAATGAGTGAGCCCGAAGCCTTTTTGTGTCAATGCCACTGTCAGACACGCACGCACGCACACGATGCATGCACGCAGGCACACACACACGCCTATACACACGTGATAAAGACACGCACATACGTACACACACGGACATGCATACACACGCGATACAGACACGCACACACATAGATACACACGATCATACGCACGGGATACAGGCAGGCACGCTCATACACATGCAATATAGATACGCACATACATACACACGCGCGTACACACGTGTTATAGACACACGTGCGTGGACATGCGAAGGGACACGCACGCACTTACATACACATGCGCATACACACGTGATATAGACACGCACGCACATACATACATATACACGCACATATAGACGCGATACAGACACGCACGCTCATACATACATACACACGCGATACAGACACGCACGCACATACATACACACGCGATACAGGCACGCACGCTCTTACCTACATACACACGCGATACAGACACGCACGCTCATACATACATACACACGCGATACAGACACGCACGCACATACATACATACACACGTGATACAACACGCACGCAGATATACACACGCGATACAGACACGCACGCTCATACATACATACACACGCGATACAGACACGCACGCTCATACATACATACACACGCGATACAGACACGCACGTTCATACATACATGCACACGCGATACAGACACGCACACACATAGATACACACGATCATACGCACGGGATACAGGCAGGCACGCTCATACACATGCAATATAGATACGCACATACATACACACGCGCGTACACACGTGTTATAGACACACGTGCGTGGACATGCGAAGGGACACGCACGCACTTACATACACATGCGCATACACACGTGATATAGACACGCACGCACATACATACATATACACGCACATATAGACGCGATACAGACACGCACGCTCATACATACATACACACGCGATACAGACACGCACGCACATACATACACACGCGATACAGGCACGCACGCTCTTACCTACATACACACGCGATACAGACACGCACGCTCATACATACATACACACGCGATACAGACACGCACGCACATACATACATACACACGTGATACAACACGCACGCAGATATACACACGCGATACAGACACGCACGCTCATACATACATACACACGCGATACAGACACGCACGCTCATACATACATACACACGCGATACAGACACGCACGTTCATACATACATGCACACGCGATACAGACACGCACGCACATACATACATACACACGCGATACAGACACGCACGCACATACATACATACACACGCTATGCAGACACGCACGCACACACATGCACACGCGATGCAGACACGCACGCGCATAAATACACACGCGATACTGAGACGCAGGCACATACATACACACGCGATACAGACACACACGCACATACACAGCGATACAGAAACGCACGCGCATGCACAAGTGATACAGAGTATACAGACACGCACGCGCAGGCGCACGCATACACATACGTGCGTACACGCACAAACACCGCCAATACACAAACGCACGCACATGCACTCACACGTTAACACGTGCGCACACGCACATACAAACGCAGGCGCACATACAAACACGCATACACCTGCACACACCCGTACACACACGCCTGGAGGGTTGACGCCTGGAGGGTTCATGGCGGGCGTGAGCAGCTGAAAGCGCGCGAAGCATGGAGGAAGCAAAAACTAAGGAGAGGCCCTATCGTATCCCAATGCATTGCGAAAAGTGTGGCGGAAGTGACGTCAGATTTATGGGGCAAACAAGCCGATATGAGGCAAACAAAACAGCAGACGCCCCGCGGCGTGCTCTCCGCGGTGGTTCGCTTCTGTTCGGATTTGTAGTCCCGGCGTAAACTTAGCGCGTATTGTGCGGTTCACACGCAGTAAAATGTTGCAAGCAGACGTTTACCAGGCTGTTCGTGCGCGGCAGGCCCGAGCGTTGCGTGCTGAAGTTCTTCGAGGAGCGTTTTTGTGCAACAGTACAAAAATTACCGCTACGTGCCGTAATCAAAAACATTCTGCCCCTGCCTCATCGTATTCGAACTCACCTAGCAGTGACTTATGCGTTCTGCTGAGCGTTAGGCCTTTCTTTTCCTTTCTTCTAGCCCGATTAGCGGTTCTTTGTTCGTGTATATGGAGTGAGCGCAGTAGCTATTCGGCGCAACGCCAACCTATAGTTGACGTAACTTCACGTCGAAAAGAAGACACCGCCGTATTGTATACGCGATCGTGCACGTAAAGTTTGTAATTCCAGTGCGCACACAACACAAGCACGCAGCGAGCGCACACCGCACGATACATACATCACGTAGTCCGATAACAACAACAAAAGTTTATTGCCCTTTCGTTTGAACGACACAGCCTCTAAAACGTACGATGTCTTCAGCGCGTGGCATGTACGGCGCGTCAGACGCCAAAAACAAAATTTCACGTATGTTCCGAGTTGACACAACGAGTAAGAAGCAACAGAGCGCACATCCGAGTGCTCCGCATGCAAATACCATGCCTTAGTGATCAGTAATGAAACGAACGTATACGTACACATGAAAAGTGACACCCGGCACTGCTCGCAGTATACACGCGATTTGCACAGGGTATACGCAACAGCTGGGCATTGCGTAGCTTTCCTAAAGAACCCACACAAAGAGCAGCATGCGTGAATCGACTACACCGCTAGCACGGCGAAAAACAAACAAACAAACAAAAACAAGGCTGCAAAGTTTCGCGATGCGCGCATGCGCTTGCAAACGTCGCAACGGAAGTCGCGAAAAGTTTCGCTGCGCCTTCGCTAGGAGGCGATGCGGGTGTTTGCGATGTGGCGGCTTCACGAGTGTGACGTCAGGGCCTCTCCTTAGTATTCCTTCCTCCATGGCGCGAAGTTTGCTTGCGCTCGCTTCTCGTGACGTCAGGGTCACCTGACTGGGAGCTATCGCGCGTCGCAGCCATTCAGCGTTGCGGATGCGCCGGCTCCGCGAAAGAGAGGGTGAAAAAAGAGGAGGTTGACGGCGCGGCGAGGATGAGCCGGCGTGGATAAAGGAGCGTCGCTACTTTCCAACATCGAGGGGCTTTACCGTGACCGAGGCAGTTAGGACATCTATTGGTGTATCTGCGAACCCGAGTGTCACATGCGACGCGGACACCCATCTGTCGTCAGGCTCAGCCCTAGAACAGCACCGTTGTTAAAAACTAGGAGAGAAAATTACGTCACGCTGCCAGCATTGGTAGGCAACCGCTCTGTGAAACCAGCAGTGTCGGCCCAACACGTGACCCTCTGCGTCAAGACCACGAAGTAAACGGGATTTGCCGAGACTCATTGACTCATTGCGTGAGCCAGCCGAACAAGCGCGCTTGTTCAGCTGGCTCACGGAGAAGGTTCGCGAACAGAACGAGACAGGGAGAACTAAAGCCTATCGCGCGCTCCGACTTTTTGATCACGTGATGGGCCGACATAGTCGCAATGTTCCCGCCTGTCTTTTTGTAGCGTTAGCTACACTTGCCTAGCCGGAGCCGATTTCGCGTGGATGGTCATGAGCCGTGCTGCGCATGCGCGAGGATCAGTGATGTCACACAGCTGGCTCACCGGAGCTGGCATCTCACGCGCTCTCCGCCACCACCGCGTGCGCCTCGCCGCTGCTGGTCTGCGCGTTCGGGAGGAGTGGCGTCGTAGGCGCGGCAGACACGCTGGCGCCGGCGCGCGCGCAGACTCCGCCACCACCGCGCGCGGCTCGCCGCTGCTGGTCTGCACCGCATTCGAGAGGAGTGACGTCGTAGCCATAGACACAGTGGCGCCGGCGCGCGCGCAGCTATTCGCCTTCGCCGTGCAGTCGCCGTCTGACACTGCGCTGGGGCCGCTTGATAGCGCCTCTGACTGGCGTTTGCAGGTGGGCAACGCCATGGAGAAGGAGAGCGCAAATGCTGCTCGACGGCGCAGAAGAGCCGAGAAGCTTATCTCATCGGATCCCGAAGTAGTTGCCTGGCATTAGCGGTTCAGCGTACGAAGAATGAACAGAAGAAGGCTAATAATCCTAGACAATCTGGAAAGCTAAGAATAATCAGCTGAACCTTTGCTAACGCTACGTATATCCTGGCATAGCCGAGCTAAGCCACGGCAATTTTTTTTTCTTCCTGCGTGGTAATAGGTATGGGAGCTGCGAGGATGGTCGTTCAACTGGTGTGAAAGTGGTGGCTACTACAGATGGATATTATCCCCGAACTTCGCCCTTTTGTACCTTCGAATGGCTTTTGCGATTTCGTGTAGATTGATCGTACCGGGCAAAATATGAGTTTTATAAACACAGAAATTCGTGATTATTACTAGAGGCCGGATTTTTATGCACTAAAGAAGCTTGTTTTGGGTGCCAAAAATAGGCAGGCAAAACAACGTTTTAGGCCTCCAATTTCGTAAACATAGGCACAATAAATTTTCACATAAATGCAAATATTTTCAAACGAAGACGTTACTGTGATCGAATATGTGTATCTTTGTTTCTGTATCCCAATGATATTAAATGCCATTGTTATCGCAATTTTCTGCAGCTGCTGATGACTGTGAAGCGGTGAAGGGAACGGGGTGACCTTGAAAGCCAACGTGATTGTTGATTTTATAACCGCACTCACAGCATCCCTTCAAACATGACGAATAAAATTGATTGATTGATTGATTGATTGATTGATTGATTGATTGATTGATTGATTGATTGATTGATTGATTGATTGATTGATTGATTGACAACAAAGTGATGCGTTTTACATCTCACTCGCCGAGGTTTGCCATTGGTTTTCTGTCGAGTAACGTTGGCCGATACTGGATACGCATGGCGCATTTGTATCGGCGCATTAGATCTGCGAAAATTCTTGCTGAAGAAGTTATTATTAGTTCGTATTTATCTCAAGAGGGCAGGTAATTCCATCAAAATATATCGCTTTCAAGCACCCGAGAGCATTGTCCTTTATTATCACTAGCTCTTCCTTCAATTTTCTTACCCTGCATGTCCAGCAAAAGGAATTTCAAAGTTAAAGATCTTTACGCGTTTTTCTATCCACTCACAAAATTTGTGATATGGTCCGTTGAAACGAGGGAGGGTGGGTAGTTGCCAGCAGGTTAGTTGGTTGGTCAAACATTACAAATAGTCCTGAGAGACGCGAGTAGCGCGCAGCGGGCTCCTCCCATCGTTGGGACGGGCGGTAAGGCTTAGCCTTGTCGACGGGGGTTGCAATTATTTTGTCCATTTCTTCTCGGAATGAAACCGTATTAAATATTGTCAGGCTGTGTTTTTTTATAGAGCAGCGCAATCTAAGATATTTTTATACGGAGAAATATATGTGGTCGTTGTAAAGACAAGCCTATACACACACGCGCGCGCACGCACACACACACACTTATTTCCTTTTAATTGTGTTCTTGTTTGTGTGTGTGAGCAAAGAAGCAAGCGCACGGTCTTCCAGCGTCGCATAGCCTTTACGCAATGGGGACGAGTCGAGGGCCCAGCCAAACATCGGTGGCGCCAGGGGCGTAGCCAAGGCGGGGGGGGGGGGGGGGGGTTCAACCCCCCCCCCCCCCGAAAATTTTCGATTTTGCTTGCACGAACACATAAAAACGCACGCACGAACATACATAAAGTATGGTTGAACCCCTCCCAAAAAAAAATTTCTGGCTACGCCCCTGGGTGGCGCTCAATAGCGTGTGAATGCGAGCCAGGTGGTACGCATCCATAATTAAAATACAGCGAAAAATAAACAGGTACGAGATGCACACAGGACTATAGCGCTAGGTGGCGCCATCAAATCCACCCCTCAGACAAAGCCATGGGCGTTGGCGGGGGGGATCAAAAAGGTATACCGATCTTAAGAGTGGCAAGTGCGACTCTTAGGGCGACAAGTGCTTCCGTTTTTTTTTTTTGTTGTTTTTTTTGCGCGCTACTTATTTTTAAGTCATGGATCTTAAAGGCCAGTCGTTCTGCTCGTTTAAGAGCTCGCCGTATGCGGCGTGTTTTTGAACTGCATGAGAGCCGATGCAGTATGCCCGTCATCAATCAGAGTCGAGACGTCGAAACTGAAGGCTGGAAAGGGTGCATCCGGCGATGACGGCTGTGACTTCTCCTGTTTTTGTATACGACACGGCCGAGCCCGCCGCAAGCCTAGGCGTCGGTCCCGCCGCCTGTCAATCAGGAACGGAACAGATACTTCTTAACTAACGTAGTGGTGGACTTCCTTTTCCGGCAGCCTTGAGAACGGGCTACGGGTCTCGCAAATTAACTCACGTGGTTGTCTTTTCCTACGCGCAACAAGCGCAGGTTAGCTAAGGAAATACAAAGAAAAAAGACCACGCTGATTCCGGGTATTGTGAAAATCGGTTTATGCGAACGGGTTGTGTGCGGTTTACGCGAACATCTAGTCTTGTAGTGTTTGTGGTTGATTGACGTTAGTTAGCGCTGACTGCCACGCCGAAGTGCAAGGTACTTCTGGGAAGTATGCCGAATCCTTGTGGCAGAGGCGATAAGCCTAGCGCATTTATTCGAGTATAGGTTGACATTTTTTTTTTCGGTAATGTCACTCATAAGTAGCTATCGACTTATATTCGTGACCAAAGAAACTCGACTATATATTGTCGACCAAAGCTAGCAAATGCACAGAGCTAAGGGACAACCCCTGACGTGCCCACCGTTCTTCAAGAAGCGTCTACTATTGGGCGCGAGGCCCCCCACTGGAAAAGCTGGCGCCACTGTCGGCGTGACGTGCTAAGCAGGATCAGAGCAGCATCGTCTGCTTCGGGAGCATCGACGCGCGCTGAAAACGAAATTTTAGAATGGCACCTGCGCTGTGATTCTGCATAAATGGGCAGTGTTCCCGCTTCAGCTGTGTGCTTAACAATACTTGAAAACACTGCAATATGCAGTCACTGTCTTTGAGGGCGTCTTACATGGTATCTTCTATCGGTATCGTCTTATATAGAACCCGGTACCACAGTGCAGGATGTACGCAACGGAGCCCGGTGTCACCTTTCACACGTGTCCGCAGGGTAAAATGCTGCGTGAAGCTTGGATTGTGAAACTTAGAAACGGTAAACAGTCATCGACTACAACACGCGCGTGAAGCCGGCATTTCCGCCAGGATGATTTCTGCTTCGGCGTGGGGCTGCGATGTTCGGTGATTGGCAGAAAGCTCTCAATGAGACGTTCGCCCGGGCACGCTCGCCGGCTAATGACGCCTTTCTCCCGTGAGCTAGCCCATATGTTGCCCGCTTCCGTATAGGCCCCAAAATTAGGCTAATTCACTCCCGAATTCAAGTTACCTCATCCCAACGTTATTTGTTTTCTGCGGATCCGTATACATTCATGTCGGAAAGGCGCCACACCTTTTGCATTGGAGACACGACTTTGCCACCAAATTGCTGGAGAACTCACCAAATGCTGCGCATTAGAAGTTCCCGTTGCGGTCTCTACAACTTGTTTTTACCGCGCTTTGGAACTACTTTCTGCAACAATATCTCGGTTTTTCACTGCGATTCCTAGCCCATGCGGGTCCTTGTTTACTGCCGTCGTTTGGAGAACTAGTACAGCGAACGTTGTTATGTAACATTTGTTCGTCTTTGCGTTGCACGATACGCCACATATATCGCCTCGTAGACTGCTTCCCCTACTCACAGCAATCGCGAAGTCTACGGTAAGTCTTGGTATACGCACTTTTTGATGCTATAGATACTGGCAAGTTCATTTGAATGGAAAGGGAGCGGTAGGAATCTGTTAAAAAAGGAGGCGCGGCATATGCTCATGTTTGTCTAAGCCCCAAACACTGAATGTACTGGATTTTTAAAAAAAAAGGAACCAGCGGGAAATTGTTCGCTGAAGAGACCGATAAACGTATGCGACGCCACTCGAGTAGTAATGATAACGAAACGTCGAAGAACATACAAGAAAAAGAAGAATCTTGCTGGAGACATGTGCAGTTAGTCGCCGTAGGCGCCCATTTTGTTAATTTTTAAGAATTTACTTTCGGAAAGTTTCGATAACGTCCACGCAAGAACGGCTGCCTGTGTACAGTTATAAGTCCTTTATGATCCGGCCGCGCTAACGCTTAATTGAGGCTTCATTATCGTATGTCCTATTTATTCGTACAGATAGAACACTGTGGGAGTGGGTCACATAGTTCGCCCTCGGGGATTGTCTGCATTTCATGCAAGGCCTACGTAATCGTCCACCAAGATAATGTGAGGACCAATGTGAAACGGAATACGGCCGTATTGAGGCACGGAGCATATTTTGATCACGATAATTATGAGGCGGTGCGCGTAGTTTTGAAGGGATTCATGATACGCGCTGCATTACACGGTCATTATTTGTCTACAGTTTTTTTTTTTTTTCGTGCTGCCGATGATTCAGTGTTGTCGAGACGGCAGTCAAACCGATAATCTCAAGAACATGCTGAATAATGTCTTACGTAAGGATATGAAACAAAATTTGATGCCCCTGTTACCCCGAGTCGGTTGCACGCGGCGGTGTAACAAGGAAGTAAGGGTGATAAGAGAAGCACTTTGCATTACAGCGTGAAAAGACATCAGCATATCCAGTTTTGTAGGTTTCCTATCTGTCCGGACCCGGAGAAGGGGGGCGGGGGTGCATTAGAACAATGATGTTATCACGCGATTCTTGAAATTCTGTCGCATCTCGTGGATGTGTAGGAAAGGATGCAATGATGCTTTCGATATTTGGCGCCTTGATCTTATCAAAACAGCACTTGGCAAGCGACGGATCTACAAGGCGCTGTAGTTTCGGAATTTCTTTTCTCGGAACTCGGATTTAGTGCTTCGCGATATCAAGTCCGTTTCGGTGAAGTTGTCTGGGAAGTGATTCGGAAATGCTATGATATTGTGGATATTCACCGTGGACTATGTCTTCTGTCTTAATTGTTCTTTCCCTCTTTTTTTTACGCTTCATGAACACAGAACGACGACCGGAGAACAGTATAAGTTATTCACGGTTTCATTTATCTCGCACGCTACCGTAGTTTCTTGTTTTACTTATTTCGGGTACTTTAGTATGATGTTATCACACTGTGTATAATAGCAGCTGCCATAAAAGTGTTTTTTTTTTTCCTGATAACAATCGGTAGAGACCCTTTAAGAAATTTGTCTGGTCCCAAAAGTTTGTCTTTTGTAACTGTCTAGTGTTGAATAAACTTTCAAACTGTCAAACCTTCGCAATTGGCAAATGGTGAAACAGAGGATTCTTGGACTGATATGTGAGAGAGCAAAGTTTTTGCCAGCGGACAAATCGGGGGATTTACATTACTGGCAATTGTTAAGGAATTTATCGTCACATTACATTAAGTCACTTATCATATGTGTGTCCTACTTATATGTATTATTATATATACGCATTCTATGCATGTGCTAAAGCCTGTGAGCTGTTATGTTGCCCACATGTGTGGATTCATCGCCATAATGACCAGACATCTTCCCTGTTATATTACCCATACGTGCGGATTCGATTAAGTGATGACCAGAGTCAGAGACATGATTAATTACCTTTCGGACATTTTCTTTTACATTACGGTGGTGTTCTTTGATGTGTGTGTGTGTGTGTGTGGGTGTGTGTGTGTGTGTGTGTTTACATAAGTGTGTTTGTGTGTTTATTTTTGTATGTTTATTACTTCTCTTTGTATGTTTATTTCTTGCGTTATATGCTCGATCCACCCAAGAGCTAAGGAGTAGCCGGCGCATTATTTGCGCGCCAACATCTCCTTCTACGCCAGGGGTCTCAAACACGCGTGCCGCGGGTTCACACGAAATAATGTTTTGTGACTTTCCTAAATAGCACTCGCATTGTTTTCTCGCCTATTGCAATTAATAGCGTTTCGTTCGGTTAAGCTACAGAGACGGGATTGATCGCAAGCATTCTTTTTTTGTGTGTGTGAGCCACCCCATGCGATTACTGTGAGTTGGAACATCAACGCGGAACGAAAACTTTATCTTTCAGAATCGGCGTCCACATTTTAGTCATTGTGAAAGTCAGTATCGATATGCGTTTGAAAACCTGACGTCAAATAGACCTCAGAAATGATCCATATATATGGGCTATATGGGAAAGGCGTTCTTTCAAATGGCAACGTTCGGTGCGTTCGGTGACATTTAGTTCAAACTCTCTGTTCTTTTTTTTCCTTCTCATGAATGCTTCTTTCCTTCTCATGAAGGGGTAATGTTTTAATTATAAAACGGACCTTCGGAGCTAAGGGTGTTGTGGGTTATCGAAACACCTGTGGCCCATACGACAGCGTGCCCGGTGATAATTGGTACTCGCTGATTAAAAAGTCGTTGGATATTAGACGAGTTTAGATTAGAAGATATGTCTCTTTTAGTGTTGTCTACACGCATACCATAAATTTGCGCCTAATCTGTGAATGTTTAATGTTCAATTATACGGAACAGGAACATCCCCACCGGCACTGAACGGCGGCTCAAGATAACATGGTTATTTATACCAGATGGTCGGTGTAAGGCTGTGTAGCGCTATATAGTGCTCCGTCCATGCGGTACTTTACAATATGCTATGTTATGTGTATTGTTGGACACGTACGTGCACCCTCTATGCCGATGTCATATGTAATTGGATGTTCCCTGACTGGCAGACTTTACTTTCCACGGTTTTCCAGTGATAAGGGTGTTTAGACGATTGGTAACCTCCATGATATGGGTGTTTTGATTCGCGAAAACGCCTATTTCCTAAGGTGTAAGGGTGTTATAGACGCGGTAAAACCCCCTTAATGTGTGTAAACTGATTTACTGTGTATCTGTCCCGACGTGGGAGCGTTCCGCCACGTGCTAGTTAACGCCCCGAAGGGCCTAATTAAAGATCTTCCATTCCATTCTCAGCAATGCACACGTGATAAGGGAGATGAGCTCTCCGTATGACTATACTGTTCACCAGTTCTGTTGTTATACTTTCATTGTTCGTTTTTTTATGAGCTAGCTTCTTTAATACAAAATGTTTTGTACGTATTAGTGCATATATAGTTTACGATTGGTAACAGTCCGTATATTTGTGTATATGTGTGTGTGACTGATGCATATAACTGATATGCATCGGTCACGTGACTGTTGCTATTTTTTTAGGCTACTATTTTTTATACGTCGAGAGTCGCTGTTGCCGTCTTTACTCCGCGATACAGAGACCAGTTCACTCCTTCCTATAGTCTTCTATTTAGCCTTTCTCTTTAGTCTACCCTCTTCTGTAGCCCGAGCGTGTCGACAAAGATATGATGGCAACCTCTCCCACAAGCACTTTCATTTTTAAACAAACAATCTTAGTTTCAAAAGCAATCTTGATTGACTAAATGTATTGCTGAGAAAACCCGCCGTGGTATAGCTTGTTAGCGGCTAAGGTAGCGGACTGCTAAATTCGAGAGCGTAAGTTCGATTCCCTGCCACGGCGACCGCACTTCGATGAGTGAGAATTTTTAAAAAAGAAATCGCGTAGATTTGGGTGGCGGTTAACGAACCCCAGGTGGTAAAAATTTTATCCGGAGAGCCCCGCTATGGAGTGTCTCATCATCACATCGTGCTTTTGACACGTAAAGCATCAGCACTTAATTATTCTTTAACTTAGGCAAAAAAAAAGACAAAACACGAAAGACACTTGAATACCGAGGTGTTTCCGCGATGTGCCGCGGCAGCGTACGCGAAAGCGTTTTGCCTCTAGCGTGCAATGCTTGCTGCAATCTCGCGAAGAGCCATGCAACAACCTTCTCTCCACTCAGCCTGTATCTTATCAGCTTCGCGCGGCGCGTGGGTTAAGACAGATAAGGCGGCAAACGGCAATGTCCCTTGCAAAGTTAGAGCAAAATACAAATACGCGAGAGCTACCTCTTTACGTACAAGCTGCTTCCACCTGTTTATCTTAGCGCGGTGATGCGAAGGAATGCCAACGCTGCAGCAGCGTGAACGATACGCACGCAGCGGGGCATTCCATTCCTAATAGGACCGCACGTGTGGACGACGCTGCGTCACGTCTCTCCGTGGCGGATGCTTCGAATTCCCCGAGCACGGCGCATTCTCCACGGGGAATTCGCTACAGAATTGCCACGCTGACGTCCTGCGGCAAAAAAGATAGCTTCGCTGCATGACGGACATGCAATGCGTAGAAGCTGCGTCAACTCTTTTGAAGGATGTCAGAGTTTGATGACGTGTCGCGTGGAGGGAGCGCGGGACAACTTGTCCCAGAGTTTTGGAAACTGGACGTCTCAGTTTATCTACAGTCACGTTCATTCATTAATTGGTCTCTGGGTTTACCAGTGTTGGCTTAGCCGGGGGGGATTAGACCCCCAACTCCCGAAAATTTTCAATTTTGCATGTGTATATACACACGCACGCATAAAAACACACGCACGGACATATATAAAGTGTGGTTGACCACTCCATCTCCACCCCACACGCCAGAAAAAAAAAAGAAATTTCTGGCTGTACGCCTTTGTTGGACAGAAGTTCAGGGAAAGATGTAGGCTTGAGGTGAGGGGGGGGGGGATCTTATATAACAGTGAACGCCGCTGGAGCCCAGGTTCCCACAGGTGGACTTTCATCCCAATTCTTAGCAGCGCAACAACCAAGAGAGGGGTCAGAAGAGATGAGACAGAGCGCAAATGTCTCCTCTTGGTTGTTGCGCTGCTAAGAATTGTAAACATGGTATGCCAACACGCCCAATCCTATACGCTCTTCAGACTTTTATTCGTCAGGTCCTGACGAAGACATGTCCTCCTGTCGAAATGTTGGCTCCAGCGACATTCCCCGTTATTCAATTTTGCATCACTTGGTATTCCGATATGACGACGATATTATACAATCCAATACAAAATACAAAGAAACACAGCTGTGAACATCTTTTCATGCACATTGAAAGCATAACATTGTCAAAAAATGTTAATTATGCAGTCATAGCAATGCACTTGTGTTATAAGCGGCCCTTCACTGATTCAATAAAACCTTGATTAAAATAGCCTTAAAAATAAAACTTCACTTGCGACATGCATTGTCGCGGCGCTCGCATTTTCGATGGATTCGCAAAAATGACAGAAGCGCGTGCGCTTAGATTTAGGTGCACGTTAAAGAACCCCAGGTGGGTCGAAGTTTCCGGAGCCCTCCACTGCGGCCTCCCTCATAATCATATCGTGGTTTTGGCACGTAAAACACCAGCAATTATTATAAATAAATTATTAGTAGGAAGGCCTTACGACCCACTGCAATGGTTCCCAAAAACATTGAGTGCTCTCTTTTGCGTTGCCTCAAATTTTGTTCTGATTCGTACCAAGCATGCCAGGCATGCCTAGTCAGCTAGATGCATTCCAGATTCCACTCTCTTCTTGCAGGACACTCTCCAACGTGCAGTATGCGTACGCCCGTCAAATATGCACGGCGTGGAACCCAACTCTCTCGTAAGCAAGCGAAGCTATTTCCTCTTACGCATAGTCAGTGCAGACGAGGAAACCCGATATCGCGAATGCGTCACACCACGCTGAATGCGGAACGAAAAGTAATCGCGCCTGCTAGATAACGTATACAGGCTATGACGTCACGGCAGCCATACGTGACATCATGCGCGTAGGCCGAATTCCCTTCGCACAATTGATGCGGAACGGCAAAACAGGCAAAATGCCTACGACGTTTTGTGCAATGTATGGTGTGGTTTTATTTCATAATTCTATTGTGTGTTATTTGTTTATTACAGCAGAGCTGTTATACTCGAGGTTTGCCGTGTGTCGTAGATAGCAAATTATCATCATCACGAACCGGCACTGCCTCAATCACCGCCCAAACAAGAGAATCCGAAACTTAACCGCGAGCTCTGTTGTGACTCCGCTTTGCGCGACTTAGTGCAAGCTGCGCTAATTTTTTTTTTATGTATGTGTTTTTCGAAATGCGCTAACGCTGCCAGCAAGCAAAAGCGAAACTAGAATTGAAATCCGCTGCAAGATGCCGTACTGCTTGCGGAGTGACACGAACGTGCCTTCGGAAGGCCCGCCTCCGTAGCCTTCGCTCCGCTGCCATTATAAGCTGTCCACGAGTATAGCCATCGATGAATTTTCACAAATGCTTCGCGTCTCCGGCCTTCCAAAATTGTATTCCCGAAACGGACCCCATATCGCTAAGCACTCCATCTGCAGGTTTCGGGTGAGGGAATTCCGAAACTACAGCGTCGGCTGCGTATATCGTTCGCCTGCCAAGTCCTGTTTTGATAAGCCGCGGTGGCCAATTGCGAGAGCCTCGTTTCGTGCCGTCCTACACATCCACAAGATGCGAAGAGCCGTGAGATATCGTTCCACCGTTTTACTAATGCTATGTCCGCAAGACAAAAGGCCAACTGCTGACAGCAATGGAGAAGATATTATTTCATGCTTGTACAGTCTTTAGTTGGATGACAACTTTTTTACAGCGAAAGCTGTTATGAGATCATTTCAACGGCCGCTCTTGGCGCCGTATTTATCCGCCGCTGCAGGTGTCCGTAACCACTATCGCGCGAAACAAGAAAAAAAAACGAAATAAGAAAAATTTCCAGGATGGAACGGGGTTCGAACCAGGGCCCTCTGCGTGGGAACCTAGTGTTCTACCTCACAGCCATACCGGTGCTTGAAACTGCCTTGCAAAAAGACGCTATACAGGCTTCATGTCCGGAAGTAACCACACTATTCTATGTAATATAGCGTGATAGAAGAGTGAAATAACAAACAGGCGTCACACGGCGTGAATTCTGTAACCAGGCCTCAACATGGTTACAGAATTCAACATGGTTACAGAAGCATTCAACAACCGAGTAGGTTGTTGAATGCTTCCAACCCATTACAGAGGGCTCTGCCATAATTCTTCATCATCATCAGGCACAATATCAACAAAGTGCGCATAATGCCTTACATGTTTTTAGCGGGTACCACGGTTCTCCGTTGAATGACGAAAAATGGCATAGTGGCTGCTTCCCTACCTCACAGAAATTCTGATGAGTTAGAGCGTAGTGGGTTCCTCGCAAGTGTACTTGTATTGGTTGCCAAGGAAGTCCATAAGCCCATGATCCATTTCCTCAGGGTCTCAATAAAGTTCTCCCCCCCCCCCTCTCTCCCTCTTCCTCACGTCAACGTATGTTATATTGCATGGTGGAAGAGCGAAATGGCAACCGGCCATCAAACAATGCGAATTACGTAACTGGTGGGCCGTTTAAAGCTTCCGACCCATTACAAAGGGCTGAGCCACAATTCTTCGTCGTCATCAGTCGTCACGTCAACAAAGTGCACATGCCTTACAGATGTGTAGCTGGTACCTCGTTTCTGCGCAGAATGTCGAATAATGGCGTTGTAGGTGCTTCCCAACTTCACAATAATGTGATTTATGGCGTAGTGGGTACCTTGCTAGTGTACTTGTATTAGTAGCCTCAAGAGAGTTTACAACGAGCTCTAGAAATGCCGCTCTTCCAGCTTTCGCTGTAACTGTGCTGCGCTCTCCGCGCAGGCCTGGCGTTTTTTTTTTTTTTTTTCAGCTAAAACGAGTCATAGGCATGCGCGGGGCAGGGGATTGGGGCAAGTGTCACTGAAGCGCACCCCCCACCCACCCGCTCGAAAGAGAACAAGTTTGGCTGCATGGCTGCAACAAACGTGGCTGCAAACATGGCTGCATGGCTACAACATGGCTGCATGGTTACAACATGGCTCGCAAAATGACTATGAAGCCATGACGTGCTTCTCACAACAGGCAGCCATTGGTCCACGGCTTTCCGAGGGTAAAGGTGGGCGGTAAACATGGCTTTCCTCCATGGCGGTAAATAGCAGCCGCCATTATTGTAAAAAACCTGCACTTACAAAAAATAACGGTACGGGTCCGGATGAGTAGAGGTATGCCCCCCCCCCTCCGCCCCTCGATCATTTGAGGCCCCAGCTGCCCCCACCCCTCCTCTGTGCGCCCGCGGGCCTATGATATTCGCGTTTTCTTTGAGGACCAAGCGCTTTAGCTACACTTATGTGCAGATAAGCTTCCAGATCCTTTTGGTACGTGCAGTCGCCTACAAATCGATCCGGTTTTACGTAATAGGTGTCGTTATTGTCGCTAGCAAAACAAACTTTTTGCATTAACACGACTAGTGATTTTAACTTAATCAGTTAATGATAATCACAGTTCCGAGACGTTTTTAATGCGAAGCATTTCTTAACAAACCAAAGGCATTTTGACCGTATCTATCTATCTATCTATCTATCTATCTATCTATCTATCTATCTATCTATCTATCTATCTATCTATCTGTCTGTCTGTCTGTCTGTCTGTCTGTCTGTCTGTCTGTCTGTCTGTCTGTCTATCTATCTATCTATGAGGAGGACACGAGTGTATGACGAACACGATTCACAGGTCATGGCACGAAGTGTGACTTGCCTGCCGCACACGTCACGAAACTCTTTCCACCAGTCACGTGCGGCACATACCCGCATAACACGGCCCGTGCAGTGGCGGATCCAGAGGGGGGGCGGTAGGGGCGATCGCCCCCCCCCCCCCCCCAAAGCATGTGTCAGTCCTCCCCCCCGCCTGCCTGCAGTGCTGTCTCTCCTCCTCCCTACCCTACCCCCCCCCCCGCTCAGATGAAGGAACCGCCCCCCCCCCAAAGTTGGCACCTGGATCCGCCCCTGGGCCCATGGAATAGGAGTATGCGCCACTGGTGATTCACAGTATATGTAAACCAAGGGGCAGGAAGAATAGACAGGAAGTGCACAAAGTACACTAACAATATGTCATTCCGTTAAGTTTTAAAAAAGTCCACAAAGGAGTCATAACCATACCATACACATCACCTTAAAGGGGCCATGGCACCCAATTTTCGATCACAATCTGTGTTACGTAGGTTAATCCTTGTGCGTTCACGAACAAGCTGATAAATTTTAGCGTATTTGGTCGAGCACTTAATTTATAATTAAATGTGTTGTAAACCCGCAAGTGGTCTGCGAGTCGGGCAACACTGGTGCACCCGTGAGCCGTGACGTAACAAGCTGCTTGCTGCGCGAGCGTCTGCATTCCGGCGAACCATTTCGTTCTATGGTCATCTGCGTGTGCAGTCGAGCTATTTAAGCTTTCTTCAACTTGGCATTGAAATTGAACGATTTACAGCAGCTCAAACTTTGGTCGAAGGCGACGGCTCCGCTCCATGCAGCACATGACGTCACACGACGTCAAATGTTATGGTATGTTAAACATTCGAGAGTCAATTTCAAGCTAGAATTTCATTCATGAATGTTCAACATATCATAAATTTTGTTAAAATGGGTCTAGAACACCCATTTTCGTTGCACTGCACACAGTTCAGATTCCAAATTATTGCATCATGCTGATTCAATTTTGTAACTCTTTGTTTAGAAAAAATCTTGCTCCCCAAAAGGCACGTGAAATACTTTGTACTTTAAAAACTACACATTATACTAGACAAATAAATGCATACTTGAAATCAGCAGACATATATATATATATATATATATATATATATATATATATATATATATATATATATATATATATATAAACTCGCCATGTTTCATCAGAATCGATGAAATAAAAATAAGAGCAGCGTCCCCCAGCTTAATTATAAACTCTGGAAAAGTGACTTCTTTGAATTGGAGTGTTCCTTTATAGTGTCAACCTCTAGCAGCCAGGTTTTTTTTTTTTTTTTTTGCCTACTGAAAAACATTCGCTTTGCATTCTAAGCGACCAAGGTGACATATGAAGGCTAGTTTAAAAAACTCAAATGAAACTTATGGCACAAAAAATGTCTTGGTGTAAAGATGTTCACAGAACTCCAGACTTAGCAGGTGAACCGATCTGTCACTTCATGGAAGTCTTCATTTTGCAGAGCAGATTTCAGTTTTTTTTAACGCGATAGCTCGTGTCGCAGAAATGCCGCCGTCGGTGTCGGCGTCGCTTGTGACCGAAAAATCAAGACACAAGTAAAATAAATAATAAAAATCTTCGGTCCCATTGCGGATTCAACCCGGGCCGTTTGCGTGGCAAGCATATGTCCTACCACAAAGCCACGATGTTACTTGCAACTGCTTCGCAAAAAACACTACATAAATGCCATGTAGTGGAAGGAGTCTCCTTGAAGAATTTCGTTCGGCAAGTGTCACGACGAAAATGAGCCCATTCGGTGGTTTGTAGGCGCATTGGCGAGGCCATCAAACTACGTTTTTTGCGCGACGTCATGCTTCGAAAAAAGCCGGGATAGTGCAGCCATCGCCGCTAAAAACACACACGAACTTTCAAACAGCTACAAAAATGGACAACTATGTCCATCTAGCGGAAAACATATAGAGCCAACGCCTGCTTTCTAAAGGAGGCGTTGATCAAGCAAAGAGCAAACGTTAGATAATGTGCTGACATTTGTGAGGCATTGTGACAAATATACCTCGACTCTTGCACAGGGCTGAACTTGAACTGATGGTGCAAACGTTAGACAGGGACGAAGAAGACACTTAAGACACGGAAAAGCCCGTGTCTTACGTGTCTTCTTCGTCCCTAACATTTGCGCCATCAGTTCAAGTTCAGCTATGCACCAACTAGCCCGACAGCAAACGTTACTTGCACAGGGAAGATCGAAAACCTGTACCATTACTATAAATACATCGCGCGCGCGCGCGCGTGTGCGTGCGTAACAATACACATTAATAAGTATGCACTTAGTGGTTTAAGTGCGCACTAGGGGCCGGATTTCGCTATCGCGTTCAACTCTTAAAGGCGAAGCTTAAGGGTCCCACAACTTTTTCTTTTTTTTTTTCTGGGTTTAGCGTCCCAAAAACACGATATGATTATGAGGGACACTGTAGTGGGAGGCTCCGGCAATTTCGAACACATGGGGTTTGTACGCGGGCCTGAAAAACTTTCGCATCCATCAAAAATTCAGCCGCTGCGGCCGGGATTCGATCCCGTGAGCTTCGGATCAGCAGTCGAGGGCCATAACCACTACACCGCCGTGGCGGGGCGCAGATTTCAGTTTGTACAGCTGAAATGGGTACAGCTGCACGAGTTCTCTTGAAGCGTTCACCTTTCTTGAAAGAAGGGTGAACGATCACTCACCCCCTCCTCCCCCTCAAAGACCAATCTAGCAATGCCCACTCAAAATGCACTCCATCATGCTCTTTCTAGAAGAACTGCAATTTATTCAACAAAAAGAGGAACGCTTATTGTACAGTAGAAAGAATGTTGCCTCACTTGGAGCCCATTCTTATTAACAAAAGAAGGCGTCGCGACATTGCTGGCAGCAGATCGTGAGAAATCGATGTAGAAGAAACAGACATAAGCTGCGAAAACACAACACCAAGAAAAGGGGGCGGGATTCAAATGCAATGAAAGAAAAAAGTACACAAACAAGCTTTCGCACAGTGCAAGCGACACTGGTACCCAAAGCGAAAAAAAGAAATCCGAGAAACTGAGGGGTAGACCGCGAGGTTTAAAAGCAAGCTAGCCGATGAGCAGGCAAAGTTGGGGTAAAAAAACAAAACAAAGCAAATCAAAATGAGTTCACTACACAAGTCTTTTTTTTTTCACACATTTGTTGTGGGCTACAAGTCCTCCACACGTCATCGGCGTTTCGCTCCTCGCCGGCTCCATCGGTCGGATGTGACTCGCCTTCGCAGAACTTGTGTACGAAGCACGCCGTGAGAAAGAAAGCTAAAGAAAAAAAAAACAGTGCGCACTCTCCCGTAGCACGATTTGTTTTAAAAAAAGTGGTGCACTCCACAAGCGAGGCAGGAAACAATCCCGTTCTCTCTCTCTCCTACCCCAATCTCTCTCGAAGAAATTGGCAAGACAACCCGACCAATAGGAGGAGAGATCACTTAAGGCTCTAAGAGTATGCTAGTGCAGACAATGAGAGGAGAGGGGGGGAGGCACGGGAACCAATGGGAGAGGACGGTCACTGTACTGTGCAGCAGGTGGGAACGTGTTCTTGCCCTTGACAAACCGTGACAGCTTCTTCTCAAGAGACCAGATGCAAAACTTGACGCCGAATTCACAAAACTGCACCCTTCTTGCCACTTCGGCCATCTTGAAGACACTCGCTGGGGTCTCCTGCTCCGTATCGTCGCCACCTCGGTGGCAGCACAGTCAAGAGACGCGCAACACTTCGTCGCGACACTTCGTCCGGACTCAGTGTGCGCACTCCATGTAGAACAAGGTGCATGGTGACGCAGTTGACACACACGGCGCCTGGGGGAGACGATGAGCGTCAAGCTTCTTGTCGCCAGCTCTTGCTCTCCGAGTGCGAGAGGCAGCTTCGACGGTGAGAGTTCCGAGGCCTCTCATTGCAAAGGCGATATCGAAAGCTCGGAATCCTCTGGGGGAGAGAGAGAAGCAACTGTGGCAGCCAAACGAAACGAAGCGAACAAAAAAAATGGGAGTGAAAGGAATAAAAAGTAACGGGAGAAAGCTTGTACACAGATACGGCACACACATCTCAGTCATCCACTATCACAATGTGGCCCGGAAAAAAAGGCCCAACAGGGTTTAGAGATGGGGAAGAAGGCTGGGAGAGAGCCAAGAGATCGCCGCTGCTCGTGACGTAGGAGGAAATAGAGCCGAGCTCGGCCTTTTTTTTTTCCACGGTGCAAGCACAAAAAGCGTGGTTGTTTCTTTGTCGGGACCAATATGCTACAGTTAAGACTGGCTTCTATTTTAGCGATGAGGGGAGGGGATGCACAGAGCACGTCAGAAGATGATGCCGGGGCGGCCAGCTCGATTTTCCCTCGTGTTCCATTTCTTCCTCCACTCACGGCTTCACACTTGCTCACGACGCCAAATTTCCTCTGTCCCTGTGTTGTCCCACTGATGCGCGCGAGTGTGTTGCGTGTGTCGTGTGTGTTCGTTCTCTTGCTCGTGTGTTGTCGAAGTGGCCTTCCCTCTACGCAGATTGGTGGCCGCCAAGTGGAACATTCCTGCGAGAGAATTTTGAAAATGCCACGTTACAAAAAGTTGATCCCTCCTGTTCAGAAAAAGGATGGCACACTGGGCAAGTTGGTTGAAATCCATGGTACCTGAACAACAGCGCAAAAGACTGAACCAAGAAATGTGACGACGCTGGCTAGAGAACGAAGGTGGAGGAAAACAAAACCCCTAGAATCATGGTTCATCAGTCGTGACACATCGGTTTGCAACAACAACCGTGGCCCCCTACCTGACATTTACAAGGACATATGTAACTAGTGGACAAGGCGACCTCTGCTCATTTGTTGCCAGTTTATATTGATGATGCCAACTGCATAGGCGGCGCAACATCATCGGAATAAACCTTTTACAATCATGAATTCACCTGGCTTTCTGAACATGGTTGCATGAAAGAGAAGACAACGCTGTACTTGCAACTGAGTTTATTGGAAGAAAGATCTTGCTTTCTAAGTCTGATAACAAGCATACGTGCACACTCATTGTCAAAAACAACACTGAAAAGAACATAAAAGGTATCAAAGCCTTGTCTCAAACACGTACACGCGATTAAAGCAAACGTTAGGCTTCAATGATCAGGCCTACCGCTTTACTAGACAAAGCTACAGAAGGCTGATTAACACGATTGATTCCTTCCCTAGAAATGTGAAAGGCTTCCACCACTTCTCTAGTACAGCATCTTTATGAACAAACAGAATACCAGTATCAACAAAGAATGGTGTACAACCACATTCAAAGCAGTACTTGGCCAGAATAGTTAATTTCTTAGGTAATGAGTTAAGCAGTGTCACGTTAACACACCTTCCAATAAACTCAATTGCAAGTACAGCGTTGTGTCTCCTCCTTCTTGGTCCCCTCTTTTGCTCTGTTGTTCCAAGTCTCCTGTTCAACACAGACTTTACTATAGCCGGATGCGACTTGAGAAGTCTGCGGCATTTCCTCCTCACAGGAAGCACACAAGCCTGCACCAATGGACACGCACTCCAGACTGACGTAATGAGCCAGACGGTCGGTGACCCCACCTTTGGGAAACTTTGCCGAGTGCATGAGCTGGACTACTATTTCTTTAGTCACGTAGGTGACCGGCTTCTGCGCTTCGGTCGTCTGCGGGGGGGGCCTCTCTGGACTTCACAGGCTGCATCCAACCGTAGTCAGCAAGAACCCCTTTTACAATGTGCCGTGAATTTGTTCTTTAAACCACTAAACCAGAGGTACATGGCATGCAGTTCCACATAGAAGGAAACCCCGACACTGGCAGAAGGTGGGCCAGCCCAGCCCAACCAAAAAAGTGGTGACGGCACACATGGCAACAAGGCCACAGTTGTATTATAAAATAAACATGCTCTCATTCCTTGTCAGTGACTGGCCTAGAAGGAATACATAGCATAAAAGATGTTACGAGTACTCGTATAACAAGAGGACGTCGAAAAAAAAAGCTTAGAGAGGCAAAAAAAAAGTTGAAGTTTTGAAACCCAATGTTGAAGTTGCTAATGTGCCAGTCAGTCACTTTTCAGTACATTTTCCAAAAAAGAAGTGTTAGCAAGAAAAGAGCATGTACAGTACGTTCAAGCTTACTTTGCACGCAATTCCCAAAAGCGGTGCTCCACTGACACTTCTGCCTTGCCAGAAACTGTTCTTGTCGGAGCCAACAGTGTTACCATGCATTTCAAGGAGGTTGCCACAGGACCCGCGTCAAAATACATGACAAGAGTCTAACAATAATGGAAACATGTCTGCCAGGGGTGAGGAAAGAATGTAATAATAATTGTAGGGGTTCTATGTCCCAAATCCACAACATGATTATGAGAGAGACAGCAGTGGAGGGCTCCAGAAATTTCTACCCCCTGGGGTCCTTTCACGTGCACCTAAATCTACTGAGCATACGGGCCTCCAGCATTTCGCTTCCATTGAAATGCAGCCACAGCATTGCCCGATGTTCGGGTCAGCAGTTTGGGAGCACCGTAGCTACTAGACCACCACGTCAGGTAGCCAAGAATGCATACGTTGAAAAGGAGACTCGTGTGTCTAGTCTGTGTGGTAAGAACATTTGCCCGCTTGTATGGAAACGCTTATTTTTGTGCCTCATACATTCTCATTCGCTGTTTAACAAGTGCGTTCTTCTGTATGCAGAGTGGGCATGGGAGAAAGGTCGCCAACATTGACACACACATAGATGGTAGTTTACCTTTTGTCAATGGCTGTTTACCATCTAATCTTCTCTAACATCACTCATCACACCAACATGTATATGAATCTTTCAAGATGATGCTGCCAATTATATATCGCAAAACTAGATTACCCAATCCGATTGCCCGCATGACGCAAACGGTAAAGCACATTCTCAAGAAAATTACCATTAAATCCAGGCACATTATGTACCAAATCCACACTATGAATATGAGCAAGTTTGTGCAAATACCAGTTTTAGGGCTTGAAGCAAAGTTCAAGCATATTGTAACTAGTAATAAATAACTTCGAAGCGAATTCGAATAGTAGCATGATTTGAGTAGCAGTAGGGTGCAAGTTACAAGTGGCAAAATATGCAACGTTTTAAAACTTGCCATACTTAGCCCTTATAAGCCTGTAACACGCTTAACCTTGGCTTCAAAGCAGTGGCAATTTACCCTGAACAGGCGGTTTCACGGCCTAACTGCACAATGGTGCAGTGAAACCCCCTTTTCAGGCGTCTATTCATTCACTTCGAAGCTGACTTGAATACTGTAATATTAGTTTACAATACTACTGAAGGACTGCAGATTGATTCGACATATCAGGAGTTGCTGCTATTCTTGTTCGATGTAACCGTGATTTTCGCTATATATTCTCACTGTAACTATACCGTGTCCAGAAGTTGTTCGATATACAGGATAATTCAAAGTAAACGGGTTCGATATAGTCGGGTTCGACTGTATTGTACTGGGAAACAAAACCTTTTGTTTTGAAGCTTACGCATAAAAAAGCAAAAACAGATGTGCACACTTTATACTCATTACGTACCCTTGCTCGCCACACTATACCCACACTGCAGTGCCAAGATGACGCTACCCAAGTTTAGAATAACAGAGCTGAGCTAGCTGGTAAGTATTCATTCTAAAAAGGCAGGGCGTGCAAACACGGACACAAGAAAGAAGTCAGGACACCACAAACGCCGACTAACAACTGAAGAGACGCACAACGGCTGAAAAGAAAGAAGGCACGAAAACTTATCTGCGCATGCCCATACAACATGCGAACCTTTCAATCTGGCACGCGTGGCGGTCTACGTGAAAGATAACTGTTAAGGCATTTGATTTCATCTTTATGCAAGTTAATCGACGGTTGGCTCACGCATGCGCTACCACTATTCTCGATGTGGCATGCTTCAATGCCTTAACAGTTATCTTTCACGTAGACCGCCACGCGTGCCAGATTGAAAGGTTCGCATGTTGTATGGGCATGCGCAGATAAGTTTTCGTGCCTTTCTTTTCAGCCGTTGTGCGTCTCTTCAGTTGTTAGTCGGCGTTTGTGGTGTCCTGACTTCTTTCTTGCGTCCGTGTTTGCACGCCCTGTCTTTTTAGAATGGCTACCCAAGTGTTTGTCTAGTGGATGAACCGTTAGGCCACAAAGTGATGCACCATGCAAAACCCTTCTCGCTGTTTGCGAATAACGTTGGCCACAACAGTGCCAAGCAAACAAGTCTCACTGCAGTATGTTCTTTGTATGGCTACAAAAGTTTGATTGCACACTGCTGACAAAAGACATTCCATTAGTCAACGTGACATTTGACCTGCTAGGCTACCACAGCGGGCACTGTACGTTCTCAAACATCCGCGCATATCAGCGATTACAATGGAACATTCAATTAGTCACATGAAGACGGACTTTGCACTTGAACCACAGACCATATTTCAACAACTGGTGGCTGCGCTTACTCACTGCTATTGTTATGCTCTACATATCCTTGTTTGCACAGGTTCATTCTAAAAAGTTAAACGCAAATTTCTGCTCTGTTAGTGCATAGCGCCTCAAATCTAGCAGGTAGCTGTGCAGGTCGCATGAACTGCTGCAGGCTAGAACATTTAACTGGAGGCTATGTTCCCAGACAAAGCAGGAATACAGGTTTCTTAAAAATTTCATCTCCTGCAGTCCTGCAAACTTTTGCTGCAGTATGTACAAACGAGAAATGGAAACTTGAACTTGGCCATTCTGTTCTTCTTGTCACTACAGCTAGCCAGTCAGTCAACAAGCTTTATTGTGGTCCTAAGGAACTACTCAGTCGTAGTTGCGGGCTGTGCCAACGTTGGGGCCGGAAGACCATGGTTCTCCGCTTGACAAAACAGCTGACAATTTTCAGCATAAAGGAGACAGTACGCTCATGGTTAGTCAACGGCCATTCCCTAGTCACACCACCCCTGCGAATGACCAATGTGAGTAGGGCAAAGAAAGGCTCAATACTCACCCTAGCAACAATTCATCACTTTCTTTTCAGGAGGAAGCACCCTAAGTCTATCTTGGTTCTCAGCCTGGTCCTTGCCCGCCATTTGCTGGAGAGAGAAAGAAAAAAAAAAAGATGGTTCCATTAACCCTTTGAGGGTCGAATTTTTTCGCGAAATGCAGACCAGAAATGTGTAATTTTTTATTGCTGAAATAAATTCTTCAGGCAGTTCTATTTAGGAAAAAATTGTCTAAAATATTCTTGCATGACCGCAAAGTGACAAAAAGATCATTTTTGCTGTAACATACACATGGTTTATTCGTATCAGGCAAAATCCTAAAAAAACGCACAATCTTTTATCAATCATAATTATGCATTGTAGTAAACATAGCTCACAGACATACAGAAATGAACGCACCAGAGTACTCTAATGGCAAAAAATGTCCGTGCTCCCCGAAACAGGGAACGCAACCATGGCAGCATCGTTTGTGTAATTTAGCGCCGCACGGAAACAAATGTAATCGCGCCCCGGGGAGCAATAAATGAGAGAGTCACAAGCGGTTACCCTTTGCGAGATTAGAAACCAGACAGCCATCAGCACTGCGGGCGCAAGAAGCGATAACCACCGAAAGGATGAAACCGAAACCAGCCACACCACGTGCACGCGTTCTGATGCGCAAGTGGAAGCCGCCATGCTACTTCGGAAAGCAAGAAAAAAAAACAACGGAGAGATATCGGCGCATGAAAAAAAGATCTACGTATTCCCAAAGCATGGCGGCACATTCCAAGCAAGAGAAATGATCGAAAACGGCGCATGTTTTGAACATACAGGCTATGCTGTACATGTGCAGCGAAAACCCTTAAAGGGTTAATGCACGCAACCTTCAAGTCACCCTGGAAGGCACACAGTATTTCTCTGGCTAGCTCTCTGCCTTTCGGACCAACCAACCACGTATCAAACAGCATGCAACATCACACACACGCATGCATCATGTCAGCTTGGAGTGCTCAAAAGAGCCAATTAAGAGTCAATTAAGAGTCAAAAAGAGTCAATTAAGCCACTCTCCGAGTGGCTTAATTCTTTGAGGTGCTTTGTACACAATTGTGTACACAACTTGTTTTTGCTAGTTGTGTCAACTAGTGGCTAAGAAAGAGCACGATACATTGGGCTTTGGATTAAATGAACCTCCTGCGTAATAAATGTGTATTCGCTTCATTTCATTTTGCAGTGCACTGTCACGTATGATCAGTTTGCTGAAGCCACTACCACATTTGATGAGTTGTTTGACGTGTCACTTTCTAAACCTGCATAATAAATGTGTATTCGCTTCATTTCATTTTGCAGTGCACTGTTACGTATGATCACTTTGCAGAAGCCACTACCACATTTGATGAGCCGTTCGACGTGCCACTTTCTAAGAGTCACATCAAAAGTATAATTTCTTTTTGCCCGAAATAAAAACAATCGAAAATGAAATTGCACTATATTTTTAGCCTTCTATTTGGTTCTATATATGCAAAAAAACAGAATTCAGGGTTAATTGATATTTAATTTGAATTTAATAGAGATTAATTACCATAAAACACAAAAATCAATGTATTATGACATTTTTTTTTTTTTGCAATAGAATATTGAGTGCCCCGAACTAATGTTAGGAAAGTTTGAAGCATTAACAAACAGTTCTTCATATTTCGTGCCTGAAAGGGTTAATATGGCGTCATTACTGATTGCATTATTGTCGCATTTTCTGTCCCGCCGCTTTTGGGTTGTGCCCCACCAACACCCAATCACTCGCGGTTGCGCACAAGTAGGCAAACGCTGATGTTCGAGGAATTCAAGAAGTGCATTCATTCCTGAACTAGTTTCAAGGGCCCCTGAATATTTCCTTTTTCCAAATCCCACGTTTTTCAAGGATTTCAAGGAGCTGTATAAACCCCACAAATACTGCAAATGTACTAACATGGCTCCGCCACTTATTGCCTAGCGTTACTCAACCCTGCAGGAACACGCGAATGAACACGGCTTATGATATGAACACCAGTGTGCTGTAGCGTGCAGCTCTCGACGAAATGGACCTGCTAGAATGTGAGCGCCGACGTTACATCAGTTTCCTACCCCTTGCGCGTCACAGCATAGCCAATGTGCCTGGTAAGCCAACATCGTGCTCACTACTCCATTTACACAAATACAGTGGAACCACGATTATACAGTTTTGAGGGGGCCACGCGAAACAGTCGTATAATCGAAAAACTAAGAATATCGGCAGTGACGTTCAGTCTTGCCCAAAAAACAGGTAGAGACTGCCTGAATAAGCCGGCAGAACGACTCCAAGGGTACATTACATTATTTTTAAAAATGACAGCCAAGCATTTAAGTGGAGGTCTGAGCGAATCTTTATTCTCAACTTTAAAAAAAAAAGAATCTACCCAGATTTTCTGTCCAATAAAACGAGCCTGAAAATTCCCTGCGTACATATAAAAATGAAACCGAGACTGCGTTGGCAACCAACAGCCTCCTGTCAGAAGAGTCTGATACAGTGCCATCGCCATCACATAATGGCGACGGAGCACATTTTGTTGAGATTTCGTGTAGGATGATTGAGTTGTACACGTCGTATTTGTTCCCTTGTGAAGTGCAATTGGTGAGGTGTCGCTGTTATTAAGAACGCTCACGTCAAGGGAAAGTTATTTTGCATCACGTCCTTTTGCTTGCTTGAGGCCTGTGACTGGTGGATGCCGCAAACAAAGGGAAATTTTCAGCTGCATTTTGACCAAAAAAAGCTTCCACAGGCTGAAAAGGTGAAAGTATCCAGATCGCAAAGATGAGCTTGTCGACTAGCTGAAGTTTGCCGGCACCAAACCGGTTTGTTATCAAATGCAGGTCGTTGCAAAACTGGGGGACGTGTAATCGAGGCTTCACTGTACTTGTATCTGCCTTGTAATGCATGGCCCAAAGCAAAACTATGACATAGGCAGCTACTCGTCGACTACTTTGCATGACGTCAATTTCCACAGAGCGTAGGATGTACTGGTATTTTCTTTCAGTTTCAGTATCGAAAACATCTCTTTTTTTCTATCTATTTCATAATATATACATTCACATTTCAAACATAAGATCTTTCACAAAATGTTCTCTAAGTTAAACTGTCTGAAACTGGACCTTCACACGCTAGTTCTTATAGCATAGATAGAGGTGCAATAACCTAGAAAAACCACACAAACATGTGAAGTGGTGGTTATGTTCCAGGTTCCTCAACTAGCTTGCCACTATGTCAAAAATTATGGCAGCATCATAACGTAGTACAGCAAGCGTTGTTGCTATGCAATGCTTACGCTGCAATTAAACATAACCTTGAGAACTAGTGTCTTGCCTCTGAACTTCTCATAACCATGAAAGTGCACAAGCCAAAATTCTTTATTCATACAATGTCACAGGCGCCACAGTTCAAAACGAGTGATGTACCGAACTGATTTTAGTACCCCTATTTCGCAGGCTTAAAGGAAGGGTGTCAGGACAGCGTAGGTCGGCAAAAAATGTGCAGCTCACTCAGACTCACTCGTGAAATATAACTTGCCCTTAGGGCTCACTCAGACTAATAGACTCACCAAAATTTTCCTCTACTAGACTCACTTGGACTCACACTCACCAAGATATTACTCACCGACACTCATTCAAACTCAGACTCACGGTTTTATCCGAGTCTGAGCGAGTCGACTCATGAGTGAGTTTGCCGACCTATGCAGGACAATGCTGTCCTGGGTTGTGCGCAATGTGCCGATGAATTCATATATTGTAACTCCCCTATGCCCTTCCTTTAGCCCTTCATGACGCGGCGTTCTAATTTGCAGACACAACTTACTATTGCCGTTTCTGTGCACTATTAGCAGGGAAGAGGCCCCAAACACTGAGCTAATGGTAAGTTATGCATTCTTGATGCTAAAGTTCCTTTATATTACTTCTGGTTGAAATATTTTGCTACAAGGTATCTCTAAGATGAAGGCAGTACAGTGTTTGAGACGATGGACATGGGGCATTTCGCAAGAATTTCAAGATATTTTTTCTTTACATTTTTAGGAACGCTCGCTACCCGCAGATAACTATCGCATGCAATTTCAATGGGTCATTGAATTCGGTTTATGAAGAAATATAGCATGACTGACTGTACAAATTAGATAATGATGTACATTTTCATTACAATTAATTGCTGTAAGATACACTGTGACTTGCTTTAACACTTTCAGTTGCCTTAAATTTGTTCTCCAGAACCTCGGCATCAAATTATGTAAATTTCTCATGCGTTTATAGACACTCGACCATAAAGCGTGTCGCAAAGGGTTAGGGTGCAGTTTTTCTAAACCCATTCTTATGTTTCACATCCACTGTATCCCCGCAAACGATGCAGCCTCGCACGAAAACGGTGAACGCAGAATGCACGAGCTCTTGTCTATTTTCACCACGAAACGATGGTTGGCACAGAGGAGGATAGAAAACGGCGAGTGCAGAGTGCAGTCGGCGGAACGCAGAGTGCGGGTACAGTCTGGTTACAGATAACTTTACTGGAGAAAAAATTACCTTATTTAATATGGCTTCAGCAAGCTCCGTGAAGGCCCGCTCAATGTTGACATTTGTCTTTGCACTTGTCTCCATGAAGCGAATATTGTGATCTATCGCCACCTGCAAAATGAAAATTTTTAAAATGAGATACTCACGTCAGAGAAAGAAAGAAATAAAAAAGAAAAGGTAACACCGTGAA
Source organism: Rhipicephalus sanguineus (assembly GCF_013339695.2). Taxonomy (NCBI): domain Eukaryota; kingdom Metazoa; phylum Arthropoda; class Arachnida; order Ixodida; family Ixodidae; genus Rhipicephalus; species Rhipicephalus sanguineus. The sequence continues at coordinate 69,690,401 of NC_051185.1, read as the reverse complement.
ATGATATTCACCACCTCAGGAGAATCGCGATATGATACTGAATTTCGCAACCGCAGCACATCTAAACACTGTGAAAGATAACGGCATCACCTATATGTTTGAAAACTTTTGATGAGACGTGCTTTGCTCGCATATGGACTGAGGTGCCTGAACTGTAATAATACCAGCAACATCAGCTGAGAAATACTACTGTTATGCAGTTAGTGTCAGGTGATGCAACCTACAATATGCACCACTAAGCATGCGTAAACTGAGGTTGCTCTTTCAAAACACCAAATGAGCCAAGTGTTCTCAAATCAATTACGGGATTCAACATTCTAAAGTAGTAACACTTGCACTTACGAGACGTCGCAGCTTGTGAAGGCTCGAGATTGTATTTTACCACCGAAGCTTCTCAACAGGACTGTCCACCCTTTCTTTACTGCCTCTCTTTTCCTGTTTTTTTTTTCCTTTTTTGCACTATAGAAAACTGACTATTAGGTGCATCTAAACATTAGTCTTCGACATTGAGTAGAAATTTTTTACGATTTTTCTATTTTGCTAGTCTTTCAAACAAACTGTGGATGGATGTCTGCAGCACTGTGTGCTGTAGTGACGAGCAAAAATGAAAAAGTGGAAGCGCACATGGTTAGATATACTGATACTGAGCCTGCAGCCTAGTTGATACAGTAATATATTTTCCTGCACATAATCTGCGCCTGCATATAAAGTGCACACCCATCTACAGCCCTCCGAAAAATTTTATAAGGTCCCCATACATTACCTGCATGTTTTAACTGTGCAAATTACTATTACACCTTGACAGAAATGTTCCCACTATCTATGCTCTAAGACTACAAAAAGCTTTACTTTCGCTCAGTTTCAGTGACCAGTGTCACTCCACCGCCCTCACCTACTGCCAGTTTCAGCCCTCACTGTCACTACAATCTTCCTTGCACGGCTGTGCCACCACCTCAGACACTGAAATTCACGCATATTAACCTGCATCTTAACCACAGCTCCTAATTTTCTGCATATTTCTACAGCTTATATGCAAGAAAATATGGTGTTTCAGTTGTATACAATACACATTAATAATTTGGTTTAGTGAAGTTTCACTGTACTCTTATCAAAGGAGTACTGACACAAATTTTAGAAATTTTCATGTTCCCCTAAATACCAAAACCATAAAATACATTGGTGGCAAGAACCCTAAAAAGAGTCTCGTGGTGCCTCAGAACGCATTGAATGTACTTTTAATACCGCTACCTTAAAAACCGCTTTCAGTTTCAATATCGAGATGGCGGTTTCACAGTGACGTGTCAACACAGTCTGACATAGGTCGAAGTCGCGTGGAGACAGCAACTTGTGACGTACTAGCAGTTGCTCTGTTGTCCACTGTCAGTTGCACGTAAACAAAGATGAATGAACTGTCATCGAGCAACTCCGACAGCGATTTCGGCTGCATGCAGGACCCAGAATGTGCAAACCCAGCGAACTGTGTTGACTCATCATAATGATGTCCATTGCAGTGGGACCGCCTTGCAGATGCTGGATGACGAAAACATTAAAATCAAGCTAAAATATTTTACATGCGTTTCCTGGCTCCGATGTGCGGTGAGCATTAACAGTGCATGTCAAGGAAATTAAAGATGTCCCTTTTGCGATGCCTCAAAATCGTGTCAGTACTTCTTTAAAGCAACATTCCAGTAGGAATTGCACTTGCAATGTGTTTGCAAGTTGGTTGTGGCTAAGCTCAACTGAAGACAGGTTGCTTGCGCAGTGACAAAACAACAGACGCAGATCCATGCAAAACACTCACAGTGCAAACGAACTCACCGCCTCGCCTCGCTCCCTGGAAATGAGGCGCTTGTCCTCCATATCGCACTTGTTGCCCAGTATCATCTTCTCGACGTCCTCGTTTGCGTGCTCGTCGATGTACCGCAGCCACTTCGCAATGTTGTCAAAGCTCTTGGTGTTGGTGATGTCGTACACGAGCATGATGCCCATGGCGCCCCGGTAGTACGAGGTCGTGATGGTGTGGAAACGCTCCTGGCCCGCTGTGTCCCTGCAACGTCGAAAACAAACAGTGCATTACACGATGAACTTGGCCAACGCAATTACGCACTGCGATTGACGCAGCAATTACCAAAGACGAAAGAAAAGCCATTTTTGACCACTTCTTAGTGGAATGCCGACATTTTTTTTTAACTTCTTTTTCAGTCAATGATGATCTGGGACCTCAAAAACATGGAAAAGATAGTGCCAAACATTAAAGCACCTTGAATGAGATGTTAGGCAGTAAATGAGATGCTTCAATGGGATGTTTTAAAGAGATGCTTCAGTCACTAGGGCACTTAGCTAGACATTGCGCAAGATGTGGATGTGAGCCCATCTTTAATCAAACGCAGAAGTTAGCGCAATGCAGTTCTAAAAGAACACGTGAAATCTGGGAGCCATATTTCACGTTAAGTTCTTATAATCACATGAGCTCGCCTCCTAATGGCCTAATTGAGGCAGTCTTTAACTTTATTGGCAACTGCTAGCACTACACATGAGAAACCCGAGGGCTTGAAATAACTTGTTTTTGAGTGCATCATGTTGAGACATAGTTCTTCGCCATCATTACTGCTTCGTGCATATCCTTGACATGCTTTTGCAAAAATGAACAGTCGAAACTTTGCGCAGATACTTGTCCTGTTCTCTTTGTCCTTAGTCCTTCACGCCTTTCACTCAGCGCAGCTACGTTTAGAGCTTCAGTCCTCACAAATGGTGGCTGTACAGGAGGCAACATAGCCAGCCAGAGCTGGAGTGTCAATATGACACAATGGGCCAGTTAAAAAGCAACTTTTCTGTCCTCGCGAAACATGAGCATCAGCTCACGTTACGCGAGGGCAGCGAAAACCGACGCGAGTTGTGGGTCTGCTGTTGCCAGTATGAACATCGGCCGCAATCGGTTGCTTCTTGGTGACCAGTCGCTATCAATCACATGAGCTCTCTTGAAACAATGAAACAACAAGTGAAACAATGTATTTTGACTGATAAATTATTCTTTGGCAATTCTACCATTAATCTCCTGACCATGAGCTCATTACTAGAAGACAAAAGTAAGTTCAATGTCTCATTCTTGAATTTTTATGAGACGTTGCATGTTTCAGTCTTTGTGTATTTTGGCAACATTGGCTCAATGAAATTCCCGAAAACTTGCCATCTCTAAGCTTGCGGCTGCCTTGGAAAGCAACATGATTCAATTTTGCCAATAAATAAATAGGCCCTAGCAGATGCCGCAAAAATAAGCAACGTCACAGCGAGTTGGTGTGGAAACCTCAAGGCCGTCGTGCCACCTTCATTTCTGCTCACCACGAGTCTTCTCACGACAAAAGCAGCACTTTTGGCATTGTAAAATGGAATAGTTTACTAATGCAAGACAAATCTCTTTTCTCTTTAATGCACCTTTAATCGCTTGCATCAATTAATACACAGGCTGTATGTGTATGGCATTTTTGCAGTCTGTTCAGCTCACAAAGTTATATCTAAATGGGCTGCAATTTTTTACTAGGCAACTTCTCAGAAATGGATGAACGGAAACACCGATCCTATACTTCTGCACCTTGATTTACCAAGCCCAAAAATGAAGAAAGGTATCAATATTTCTCTGCCGGTTCCCCGCACCAGAAATCTGAGAGCTGAGTATGAAGAAGGGGCCCCTTACATGTGAATTTCCCTTCGCAGCATAAGCTGCAAGGCATTAGTTATAGTCCGGGGTTAAATGAAACACAGTCTGGTGAGGGGTACACATTTCTTGTGAATAAAACACTCATCAAAGTTGAAACAAAAAAATGAATTTACGACGTTTCGACACTGCTACGGGTCTCTTGCTCACATACAAGCGAATCAAATTGGGTCGTGCCTTTATATGCGTAGTAGATGGCACAACAATCTGGTGTACGTATCAGCTAGACTTCCATGTGTCCGATTAACGGTATGAGGCGTCAACAGGACTGTTAACGATTCCAAAAGAAGGCGGCGTGACAGCTATTTTTCAGTGTCGATGATAGTCGACACTGAAAAATAGCTGTCACGCATATAGTCGCAGAATTCCAATCGATGTTCTCACCTGTGTTAAGGCAACGTTCAGCTAGCGCATTGGCGATGGCATGTCCCTTATCTACGTCATTTTGGTGCTGCTTCATACGCCAAAACGTCATAAATTAATTTTTCGTTGCAACCTTGGCGAGTGTTTGCTTATTCGCAATGTCAGCACCGCAATGTCAGCATAACGTTGGTTCCATGCGAGGGGGATGGTAACTTACGCAATAATGGGCATCACTGCAGGAGATTATGTGTAGAGGTCATGCACAAGGCACTGTTTCTCCTTTACTGCAGGCTGTTTAAACAATATTACAAGGGCTACGTCTTAACCTGCACAATATTGAAATGGTGTGTCTACCCTTTCCATGGTGTGAATGAACTGTACACCAGCAAGGAAGATTTGCCCATCACAACAATAGAGAAAAGAAATAACACTGTTGATTAGATAACAGCTATATGAATAAACCGGATGGTTCATGGGGTCGTAACAAATAAAAAGTCTAGTTACTCAGATTCACTTAAGATGCAGCCACAGTGAACAAGTTTGATGGATTTCCGGTGGCAGCCAGCTTTCACGCTTTGCTAACTACTTCGGCATTGGTGTGATGACCTGGCATGGACAGACTTTGGCACTGAGTGAGCGCTGCCCTCAGCCCTGCTTTGTTCTTGACAATGCCATGAATACATTGCAAATTTCTTTCCTGTGATTAGTTGGAGGCTGTGATCAGGTAACAATCATGAAAAATTTTTAAAAAATGAAAGCTTCACATTTTATGGCCAGAAACAGTGCCCTTTTGGTAGTGGTTCAATATTTGGTTCAAATGTACTAGTAGAAATAAACCGCTGTCACGGACTCATTTTATCTATATCGACACTATCGAACGCTATTTCACATTGTTCTGCTATGTATGAATATTTGAAAATTCAGCATTGTTGAACTACAAGCTCAAAACACCTAGTCACAGCATGCTTTGCCTGATAAGCCCACTATGTTTGCTTGTGGCAAATTAGTTCAGCGGAAGCGTGCAACGTGGAGGAACTTTCGTGAAAAGGAAATACAATGTCATCTACTTCCTTGTAGCATGAATGCACAAGGAAATCCATATGGGTTTCTAAGAAATAAAGCTCGACTAAAACAAATTTTTCATCAACTGGGAAGCATTATTTCCGAGAAATACGTACAAATTTGCCGTGCAGCTCAGTGCTACGATCAACTAAACGATTTTCCCCTTCTGCTATCTTTGCATAAACAGAGTTTTGCCACGAGAGCGATTCTAGCTTTTTTTTTTTTTGCTCTGTATTAGCTACACAAAACTACACAAGCAACAAAAACAAAAACAGCGGGAATTGCGACACCAACGGAGGAATGTATGCCAAGCTCCGCAGCTGTGCTACGAAACAATGCTAAATGACACGACTATAACATACCCGCAATGCCAAAGAACAATGGATTTCAAAATGACAAGTGGAAGGTTTACGATAGAATAAGGGGTGCCACGCGACACGCAGCACAACAAATGCGGGCGCTAAAGCAATTTACCAGCCAGTCATGGATGGCATATCGCTATTCTCACCATATCTGGAGCTTTATTTTCTTGCCCTTCAGTTCGATGGTTTTGATCTTGAAGTCGATTCCTGAAACGTGACAAAATAAACAGCACTGAGCATAGAAGTACCTCCGACACAATCTTAACAACGTGATGCTGTTCAAGTGGTAGTTAATTTCAACGCATCGATAACTAAACCTAACACGCTTCATGCAGCTCCCACTGAAGTGCAGCAGTACTTTGACAAAGCCATAGATTCACAGTCGCAAGTTGTGTATTGAACATACAGAAACACTAAAAGCTCATATTCAACAAGATGATTAAGTGAAAACACTGCGTGAAGCACCACATACAACAATACATGAATGGAATCAATAACTCAGCCTATTGATATTACATCTATTAATGACATCTTGATCACTGATAGAATCATTCTTTATGCATTTGAGTTATTGGGCATTTGTGCTGCTCCATCTGATCAGTAATGTATTTAGTACTTTTACAACTGCTTATTAGTTGGTATATAGTGTGCTTTTTGTTGAATACTAAGTTGCACTTCCTTGTTATAGCCGTGAGTTTTTTATTGAATGTTCATTGGTGTACATATTTACCTAAGGTATTTAATTTAGCACATACTTGTATTTTGTGTGTGGCTGTGAAAGGCTCTTACACATTTATTTGTGAACATTTCTTTATGGTGCTCTTCACGCTTGGCTGCACTCTGTAAGCTTTGAAGTTTTCTTTCAATGTTTTGCTATTTCAATGAGTGAATCTAACTGAATGTGGTATCATCGGTCGTTGATACCCCATTCAACCGATTTCTCTACAGACCGACAAGCCTGTGATTGAAGTGAACCTGCGACAAAACAAATTTCGTTACTTCAACAAGGCTGGCTCATCATAAAGCTTGTGATTGTGTGAACCTTTTGCATTAACCCAAGTTTTTAATGGTGTCATTTACTGGTGCCGTGGTGTTAATGACATCACTTACGAGTAATGTGCCAAAAGTAGAATTTTTAGGTAGATCACTAAGATTTCGCAGCTACTCTCTAAATAGTAACGTGGCTTTGACATCTGATCCCCCATGGGCAGCAGCACATGATTTAAACTAGATTTCCTTAGGCAACGTGTACTTTTCACAAATTTGGCCACAATGCTACTCTACGGCCAGATATTTGGGCTAGCAGCTGCAACGTCAGCCTAATTATTCTTTACTGCCTCGAAACGTAGTAAATGCCGAGAAGTCAGAAAAACCCAATTTCGAGAGCATAGAACAGCTGTTGCCGCGCATGCCCTATGCTAATTTAGTACATCACCTTTGGTAAAACAAAATATACTAAGCCCTACCCAACAAAGCGTTCACTCGTTTCGGCAAATACCGCGACTGCTTGACTACAACGTGACACATTAATTAAACGGGCAGCCGCAAAAAAAGTACCGCGCTCTCTCAACGCTCTGGGCAACACGTCAGCGCTGCCGTGGCTAGACAGGTAAGGTAGTCAGACGCCCCACCCCCCAAAGAGTTCTTTAACCCCACGCCGGCGGCGCGAAAATAGAATAAAAATACGAAAAAGTAAGCGGGGGGGACAAGCCAAGAATCGGACGAGGTAGCGGTCTGAGCCGAACAGGCCGCAAAATGCGTCGCTGCTCTTTCACACTCTGCTGAAACTGTCCATGCACGACGGACACTCGCCAATCAGCTCAAGCAAAGGTAAACCAACCACTGCCCGACAACGCATCGAAGTGAACCGTCAGCTGAAGTGAAGTGGACGCGTTCTATATCGCACCAGATACGCCTCTTCAAAAAAACAGGGGAACCGAAGTTGTTTGTCGCAGTTTAGCACTTCTCGAAAGAGACCCGTAATTTTACCGTCACTGTCCGTAGTGCAGAGAAGTCGCGCAGGCTTAGATGTCAATGTAATCGATGGATTTGTTCTAACTGATCTATTACGTTTGTCCTGGTTTGGTTCATATTGATGATGATGCGAAAGGTAAAACGGCCTTTAGAAGAAGCTTTCCCGATCGGTTTTGTTACGTGCGAGCGGACGTTGACGGAAGGTCGTTTTGGAAATAGTCGCTCAGGGGAGCGGCTCGCCGGCGGTGGTGGTAGCATTCGGGTAGGGAGCGCGTTCATGTTGTACAGGCGGGGAAGTCGCTATCGCGCGCCCGACAGCGACGAACGAATAAACAAACGCACATACACAAAAAAAGCAGCATTGGGTGTTACCCCCGGTCCGATTTCGAAGACATAGGCAGCGCGACAGGGAGTGGGGGAGAGAGGGGGGGTACACAACGCGAAGACACAGGAGGGGAAGGGGAAAAAAATAAAAGGAAAAGAAAGCACTCACCTATGGTGGAGATGAATGTGGTGTGAAATGCGTCGTCGGAGAACCTAAAGAGAATGCACGTCTTTCCGACTCCGGAGTCGCCGATGAGGAGTAGCTTGAAGAGTAGGTCGTAGGTTTTCTTGGCCATCACGCCAAACTCACCCCCCGCTCCCTCGCAATGGCTGACCCGTCGAAGCACGGAAAACGCCTCAACGGCGGCGGCGGCGCAAGGCGATCACGTCGGCACCGGCTGACACGGCTGGGCTTATCTCCAAGGAGCGCTGGCGTCGTTAACGGCCGAAGCACCGTCGGACGAGTCGTTGCACACTCGAGGATCGCCGACACCCGCGATTAACGCCACAAGCGAGTCATCGGCGGCGTTCAACAGCGCAGCCCCTCCACCTTTTTTTTTCCAGGCCTAACCAAGCGCTCGCTCACTTGCGCACGGAGTCGGTCCAGTGACGTCACGGACGGCGCCGCGTGGAGCGGATATCCGGCCGAGCTAGGGCGTTTTTCTCTCAACTGGTGACGCTTTTATTTTCGGTTTCATTTTATTTTGAAGGTAGGATATTAAAGGCGACGTCATCTACGGCGCAATCGAAAACACCGAGGCGCGCACTCGGCCGCCTTTCGAACGTTGCCGTTACAAGCAGCTAAATCGAATGCATTCTGACGCGTTCGCGATCGTTGTATTGTGTTCAGAGCGCAATGCACGCGCAATCGACTGTTGTAGTTGCGCGTTCGTTTTTAGCGATGCTTGCTGTAACTCCGCTTTACGATGACGCTACTCAGATCGTTAAGGAACTGTTTTATGGGTGCAGTGCACTTACATCCAGCTGCGACTGCTTTCGATCAACAAAACTAGGCTCGGCTTGTTTCTCTGACAGCGCGCACAGTACGCGTTACGTCAGTTTCGGAACGCAAAGCAACAAGATCACGCGCGCGAGATGTGACAACGCTCCCCGTTTATCGTGTTCGTCACGGGTCTTTGATCCCCGCTGCGCACGACGCGAAGACGGTGTGGGGGGTAGAGCCAGCCGCCCACAACTTAACTCGTACAAAAGTATTTTCGTCGTGACGCCATGCGTGTCGGGACGCCTACAATCGCGCGCCGCGGAAGGCTGCGTCCGTGTAAGGAACGCGTGTGCAGCTAACCTCCTTATTACGCATGCAACGTACGCGCAGCGTTGGTGTAGCATATGACGTGTATGCCTAGCTGCGTATCATCGGGTTAACATCCTGCTGATACGCAGTTCCTTGTATCGTTCACGTCAGTTAACATTAAGTTACAAATAAAAAAGGATCGGTATTATTTGCGAATCGCTGCGCTGAAATACGAGAATCGTTGCATTTATGCCAACGTCCCTACCATAATAATTAATAATTTAACGAGGAGACAAACACAATCTCGGGCATAAAACCTGTCAGTGACAATTTTGTCGCATTACACTATGCGGTAAAGAAATCTATGTTCTCGCTGCAGTGACGTAACCTGCATCTGATAAAACTGAGCTTAACGTCCAATTAAGTCCCGCAGTGGCATGATTCATTATTTTTATTTGCGGTGACGTCATATTATGGAAGTTATAATTACGATATCATTTTATTGATGAACGAATTAAAATGTGATTCGACATATATCAGGAATTGCGGAATACTCTACCTGAAATCTGGCTGACATCTCCCTTTTTCGCTGAAAAAGTTATCTTACCTACCACATTCCTCTAGTAGGACATTTGATACAAAGTCGATGACAACACACTTTGACTCGAAATCAGTGTTGACACAAAAGGTACAAACATGAAATCATCGCATATCGCACTCTACGGGGCATGTGATAAGTAGCAGATGATTGACGTATCCCCACCGTTAGTTGGAGATGTTGCGGCATGACTGCAATGACTATATTTACAGTCGTATCTCACATGACACCAGTGAGCTCGCTGTACTTTTTCCTTCTTTTTTTTTTTTTTTTTTTGCCAAGGAGCTGTTGTCCGCGCTTATTTTGGAAACCCATTGTGCAGACATTCGCGTGTTTGTGAACTATTCGTCGCGAGAACGGGCTACAGGTGGCAGCACCGTCGCCGCGCTAGTGTGGATCAACGTTGGTGTGGATCGTAGTTCTAGTAGAGTGTACTAGATTACTATAGTTCTAGAAACGTTGGTGTGGATAGGCGGTTGTGCACAACAGCGCTTCGTTGTGAGCGATGTCACCCGATTTCCGGCAAACAAAATGCGTTGACGGCAGCTTTGTGGTAATATGTGCGCTCTTCATTCCCGAATTAGAGAAGCGCATTCTGCCAACGAACGGGTTGCTCGCATTCGGCGATAGTCGGCGTTTTCGCAATGGGTGACGTTTTCTTGTTGTTTTATTTGTACATGTTTAGCTTGTGTTCAACCTACTACGCACTGCTGTATAGCGCGACTGAATTAACTATTTACTTCTTGTTCATTTCGATGCCCCTCAACAAAAATAAAGCCCGCATTCCTGCACGATGAGTTGAAATAGCACTTTGTGCAGTGCGTGCTCAAATATTCATTCGCATTTCTTATTCAGTTCTCCATGAAATGTAGGCCAGTTGATAGGTTTACTGAGGAAAGCTACGTGGCTGACGGCACTTTAGCGCTGCGGAGATGTTTAACACGCACACGCTTGTTTTTATTCCAGTAACATTTTGTTACACAATGGTAACTGTACAGCATGGAAATTTCTTCGATTGATTACGTGCACGGCAGTAATGGGACAAAGGTCCGGTTATTTCACGGGACCAAAGTACGTTTTTTCATATATACGAATAATGTCCGCTGCCTTCCGTCAATCTAAACAACGCAACACAAACGCTCAAGATAATGTAAAGAAAAAAAGATGTGGCTTCGCGTGAAATTACTACGTCATAAATGTAAACTATGCCGTTTGGATTAATTTTCACCATTAGCGCTCTTTAACGCGCACCTTAATCCAAGTACACGGGTGTTTTTGTATATATTTCGCCACAAGTTCAAATTGCCCAAGGCAATTCAGTTTTGCGATTTCCGTGTCATTTCATTTTCTGTTCTTCTTAAGGGACAATTTAAGTACCGAAGTGTCAGACGTGACTTAACAGAAATACTTCTCTCTAGTGAGACCAGGGCCGTACACAACTAAAGCTCATCGCGTAACGTATAAACAACACCTAACTACAACGCTCAAGTACAAGTGAGCTTTTTTTTTTACCACCGCGCCGCTAAAAGGCTATACTAACATGACATTTATTACTTCTCATCTTTAGGGCAACGCCAAGTGCACTTTGCAATGCGCTTGAACCACAGAGCAGCACCTACACTGATATGACTCTCGTGAACGGAGGGTAAGACGACCACACACAGCACTCTCGACAGGTGCACTCTCTGATCTTATTACAGCACATACACAGCCGATCAAGGCGAAATGCTTCTTTACATCGTGTTAGGCATACGTACGAGTGGTTATAGTTGCACTAACGCAACGGAACAAACCGCCTTTTGAGGATCTGCATGACGTAGGCGCACATGCAAACACAACGGGGCTAGCAGACGATGCATGGAGCAATCCACACTAGGCGCGGTTCAGCCAGAAGCCTCTAGGTGGCGACTCCGCTCGACCTCGCGGCCAATACGAATATAGCTGCTGAGTTAGCAGCTAAATTGAACGACGATGAGATAAAATCATGTAACGTCGTGATCCCCCAGCGTTAATTAATTACCGAAATGAAACACCCTTGCGCCCTTGCATACGGTATGCCACCATACCTCCGCTCTCGCCCGTCACACTTCCCCCTCTAGCCACCATACATACGGTGCGACGATAACCTTCAAAAACACGCCATTCGCGCACCCTCGTTGGTGTTTTTGTCAGGGTTACACCCTTTTAAGAAAAACTTCCGAAATTAAACTCTAAAAGCAGTTTGCACTCTATGGGGATTCTTTTGTCCCACAACAGTAATCGCCATCTGGATCGCTTACGTTTCTGACTCGCCACTTTCCAATCGGTCGTTTTAGGTCACTCTGATAGCGCACACGCCGTACGTCCTGGAAGTGCCGTTTGCGCGGCGATAACTCATGGGAGGGCATTCTAAAAGAATATCCGTTACAGTTGTGGGACATAAAGACGCCCCAAATACACTTTTACGCATTTTTATGCGCCCTTTTATGAAAGTATGGGTTTGCGGACGTTTTTGTCCGCAAACCCATACTTGGCAAAATGCTATGAGCGGAACGAACGCCATTAAGAAGTTCTGTTAGTGGCCATCCGTAAAGCGAATGGTTGCGGTGAAAACGTTGCTACAGGCGAGGTAAAAAAAGAGAGAGGGTGGGTGAATACGTAGAATTAGCATACGCTTTTTTTTCTTTTTTTTTTTTTTTTTTGGCCAGAGCAGTTTGTGTATAAACCAACTAAGGACGGTCGGCCACAACTCAACTATACTGCAGGAACTGAGCACCGGAATGTGAAAAATTAACAAAAAGGCAGGATAAAATGTCTGCATGAGCATCCACAGGTAATGAGGCACAACCATTTAGGTACGTTCTATACCTGCAGATGTGTGAGGTTGTCTTGCAGCCGATAATCGAAATATCTTAACAACATAATCGAGCTGAAATTAGCGGGGACGACCAAAGTTTGTTGGTTATATGAAGACACATACTGAAATCTTCGCAGTTAGGGTATTCATAGCGCATTTAAAGTCATTTCTATTGCAAGAATCCTAAATCTATTCTACGTAAACACGGTGGACACGATACCGTGAAACGTATTTTGAAACTAATCTAAGGTGTCCAAGGCACGAGTGCAAAACAACTTAAAAAAATAACAAAAAAACTATGTGTCATATAGACAGACTTGTACTTAAATCGATTACGTGCAATCAATCACAATTTTTAGTACATTTTTCTAATTTGGTTGATTACTCTTTTACTCAGTGACTGCACGTGGGTCAATTATATTTTTGTTCCGTAATCAATCACACGTAACCGGTATACATTATTCACAAGACAAAAGCGTGTGACAGGAGATGCCACTTTTAGCATTCGAACTCGACGCGAACAGTTTTCATGTGTTCAAGTATGTCAAAACATGAAACTTCCATTTAATCGTTGCAATCAGCTCTTTATGCATGCAGGATAACGAAATACAGCTTGTCGACCCCTCCCCCCCCCCCACCTCTCTCTCCCTCCCTCCCTCCCCCCTCCCCCTCTTTTTACGTAGACGGGTGGCTTAAAGTGCTTTCGTGCTTCCTTATTTCATCGAGATGACGTCGACTGCTGCTTCGTATTGCTCCCGACCGATAGCGAGTAGGCAAGCCGCTTTATCAGGAATTTCGGAGCATACACAAGCCGAGCATTTGCTTAATGTTTCAGTGTCAAGCGAACTGTAGACGCCAGTTAAGCCGGAAATGCGACACACGTGCAGCCGCAGAGGCGTCAATTACGGAGGGATGCGAATTGCTCGAATTACATACATATTACTCGAATGCCCCGCATACCTTGACGAGACAGTTTTTTTGAGCGACAAGTGGACGTGATTTGCCACGATCCGCTAACGTTACGCAGCATATAAGCTCCAATGCCCGGCCCTTCAGGACATCGACGTGTTTTAGAGTTATTATCCAGTCAGAAGCATGGCCTAATATGAAAGCTTTGAAGATTCGCTATTTCATATAGAAATGCCTAGACCTACCCGACATTACATTTGTAAATATTAGTATCAGGTTCACCTGCACATTTCATGTTTGTTTATATTATTTCTGTGTATTATTACTTTCTTTCCCTCTCTCCTGGAATCTTTCAATCCCATTCCCCTTCCCTATGCATAGCAGCATGCCAGCAGTATATAGATGCCCGCAAAGATCTGTTTTTCCAATAAATAGTATCTCTCCCTCGCGCGCACGCGCTCTCAGAAGAGTTCTGCGCGTGCGAAGAATATGCTTATTTTGTTCCTGTGCTCCATTTGTGGTTACAGTCCAAAAATTATGAATGCTATAGGATATGAACATCACTTTAAAGAAAAATTGGGGTAGCTCCGCACTAGTGGTGCGAAGACTGCACTCCCAGAAGAAAATGTGTCCTTAATTGACTCTCTTTTTATACATGTGAGAGTCACCCCCTTAAGAGAGGCAAGTTGACGCTCTCTAGCAGAGTCGTGCATTGACTCTTTTGGAAAGTCGTGCGTTCCGCGGCTCTCCTAAAGAGGGTCAACGTTTCATACGTATAAAAAGAGAGTCACAGTTCTTAGAGTGTGATGAAGGAGCGGAGCTGGTGGCGTTGCCCTCCTCCTCACCCTCATTTCCCTTTCCTACCCTTTGCTATACTACATACTATACTACATAGCTATTTTTGCTTACTGACTAACTAGCCCAACAAAAAGTTCTACTATTTTTGCTTTCTCTTTGTTCTTTTTTTTACAGCGAAAGCTGATATGAGATCATTTCACCGGCCGTTTTTGGCGCCGTAGTTGTCCGCCGCCACCGCCGCCGCCGCCGCCGCCGGTGTCCGTAACCAGTATCGCTCGAAATAAGAAAAAAAACTAAATAAGAAAAAAAAATCCAGGATGGAACGAGGTTCGAACCTGGGTCAAGAAAAAAATTCCAGGATGGAACGTGGTTCGAACCTGGGTCCTCTGCGTGGGAGCCCAGTATTCAACCTCTGAGCCATGCCGGTTTTTTTTTTTTTGCTTTATTGCCTGCTTCCAGACATAAACCACATCACAAACACATAGAATAAATAACATCAAATGTTGTCCGTCCTACTGGACAGACATCAATTTTAAAATTCCTTGAGCACTGTCAAGGGTTCCACTCTCGATAACCACTCAGGTACAATCTCCTGCGTTTTCTGCAATTCAACAAATTTCGACATACACTCTCGAAAGTACATTCTTGCGGGCCTTGCATCTGGATCGCGGTGAAATCCTGCCATACGAGCCCGCCATAGACAGTGGAGGCCGGTTAACATTATTAAGTCTAACGGCAATCCATTCTCATTATCTATTGGGAGAAACCTGATACCGTATTGATCTAACGGGAATTCCTTCTTGATTGTCCTCTGTAGTACATCCCAAAAGTACACGCCCTCCCAGCAATGTAAGAAAACATGGTCAATAGTTTCGGGCTTATTACAGATAAGGCAGTCTGAGCCCCAAGGTAAGAAAAAACCACGCTCCTCAAGAAATACCTTGACATGCAATGTGCCTGTGTGAAGCTTAAAGAAGAAGGACTTCGTGGAAGGCGCCACTTGCATTCTTTTAACCCTTTTTAGCACGTCCTGCCCTTGGCCTCTACTGTGCATGGCTCTGTACAGAGGGACGGGCAAAATTGCATCACACACATCTTTGTACAGCTTTTACGTGACACTGAGAACAGATACTCATTAGAAAATCTAACAGACAAAAAGCGAATACCTAGAATCACCTCCTTGAGATACCCGCAGACTGCGCCATTCATGTGATCTGTACCAACTACATATCCAGGTAGAGCCCTGATGAGCCTCAATTGGCACACCGTGCGCAGGAAAGGGTCACTCACATTACGGAAAAAGAAGAACCTGTTTATGATTTGCCGAATGAAAAGATGTGGCAGTCCCAGACCTCCTTTCTTTACTCGTCTAAACAGATTGGTTCGACTGCATCGTTCCCAACTAGAGGCCCACACAATCTGAGCCATGCCGGTGCTTGAAACTGCTTTGCTAAAAGGTCCTATACAGGCTTCATGTCGGGAAGGAACCACATTAGCATATGCAATATAGCGTGGTAGATGAGTAAAATAAGCACCAAGCGTAGCACAACGCGAATTCTGTAACAAGGCGTCACACAATGCGAATTGCGCAACGAGCAGGTTGTTGAATGCTTCCAACCCATTACAAAGGACCCTGCCATAATTCTTCATCATCAGGCACAGCATCAACAAAGTGCGCATAATGCCTTACATGGGTTTAGCAGGTACCAACGCTCTCCGTAGAATGACAAAAAATGGCAGAGTGCCTGCTGGCCTACTTCTCAAAAATTACAATTATTTATAGCGTAGTGGGTTCCTCGCAAGTGCACATGGATTGGTTGCCAAGGAAGCCCATAAGCGCATGATACACTTACTCTGGGTCTCAGTAAAATTACAATGATTTATAGCGTAGTGGGTTCCTCGCAAGGGCACTTGTATTGGTTGCCAAGGAAGCCCATAAGCGTATGATCCATTTCCTCGGAGTCTCAGTAAAGTTCTTCGCTCCCCCCCCCCCCCGTCTCTTTCCCACGTCAACGTATGTTATACAGCATGACGGGAGAGGGAAATAGCGAGCGGGCGGCACCCAATGCAAATTACATAACTGGTGGGCCGTTTAAAGATTCCAACCCATTACAAAGGGCTGAGCCATAATTCTTCATCGTCATCAGTCGTCGCGTGAACAAAGTGCACATAATGCCTTACAGACGTGCAGCTGGTGCCTCGCTTCTCCGCAGAATGACGAATAATGGCTTAGTAGGTGCTTCCAAACTTCACAAAAATTGTGATTTATGGCGTAGTGGGTACCTTTCTAGTGTACTTGTATTGTAGCCCCAAGAGAGCTTAAACGGGCTCTAGAAACGCCGCTCTTCCAGCTTTCGCTGTGACTGTGCTGCGGTTTTAGCGCAGACCTGGCGTTTTTTTTTTTTTTGTCTGTTTCTTTCCATCTCTTTCTCTCTCTATTTCCTTCCCGGTCTTTCTTTTTTCTCTCTCTCTCCCTTTCTTCACTTTCTTTCGTGGTACATCGTATGTACGGCTACGGTAAGTACGACCAAGCATTTCCCATAATTTATTAGTTATCGATCAATTATTCACTGGCTATCGATTGGTTATCACGACGTATCGGTCATGCATTTTTGGGTCAGGCTAAGGTCACCCAAGCATTTTCCAGAATTTATTGATTATTGATCGATTATCATTGAGCTATGGATTGGCTATCGATTGGCTAATAATTGGTTATCGATTGGCTATCACTTTTGGCCATGTATTTGGGCCATGCTAAGCACATCCAAGCATTTTCTAGAATTTCTTGGCTATTCATCGATTATCGACTGGCTATTGATTAGTTATCGATTGGCTATCACTAGGCATCGATGTGTATGCTAGGAGTTGCTTGGCACATATATCCGCTTTCAGTGGCGCATACCCGCCGAGTTTTTGCGAGCGCCGGACGCATAAATTTAAAAAGCTTAAACAGCTGCACTCTTAAAAACGACTTCTTGAATATCAGAAAATATTAAGAAATTGCTCGATATCACATTCGGTTCTCTGTATGCGCGATTTGGCTCCTGTTATGTTCGCTATCGGATATCACTGTTCACACTCCCGCAGCGTCATTTCACAGCTGCGGTATTAAAATGCTTCCTTAATTATCTGCGTCGACATACACTTCACGGCGGCAAATGTCGACGTGGTCGCCGCATAGTGGGAAATGGGCGAGAGCGCCATGCGACTAATAGCGAGCACATCTGTATGCGTATCATCATATCCTGGTCGAGCCTGTGCATTTTTCTTCGAAACCCGGTAGGACAGCATGCGTGCGTGTTTCTTTTACTTGTAACCCCGCTATTTAAAACCCCGAAAGTGTATGTGAATTGCAGCTTCGCAGATGAATCACTCGCCCAAGGGGATACTCTTTAAATTTTTATTAGTAATTACATTTTTCATAATTAATTGCAGACATTAACATATTTCTACAAGAATGTTTCGGTAAATTTTTATACGGAGAAGTCAAAGGCAATCGTCATCATTTTTGTCGTATCCGGCCTTCTCACTTATTTACGCTTATCGAAATTTTTAATTAAGAGACAAAGGATTTTCTACGAAAAATGAATTGGACAGATGAAGAGAAACTTAGCAGGAGTGAATCGAAACGTCGACACACACGCACACTGCCTCACCATTTGTCTGTTAAGGCCAAAGTCTTATAGATGTCTCATCAAACGCGAAAATTGACCGTCGGCGGCATCAACACGAGTGACGAAAACGATCATCATCACGCGATGACATCAACATATGACGTGATCATGACGTCACAGATGCCAAAATTTGCGGCGGCATCATGATGTCAATTTGACGTCACGTTGACGTCCCATACCGTGACGTCACATGATGACGTTGCCACATGACATCGTCACTAGGTCAAAGGTGGGCCGATCACGGAGGCAATGCAAAATCACGTCAGGTGCAGAAAGCTTTAGGAGGGGGGCGCGGGAGGACCATTACGTCTAGTGTTCCTGTATATGCTACCGCAGGTAGCATATACAGGGCACTAGTTACATTGACTGAAGGGAGAGAGGAGATGATTTTCGCCTTCCAGTCATCTTAAGTGAATGCACGCATAAAGGATCCGTGTGTTTTTTTTTATGTCCATTGGCTGCGCCAGCACAGATCCCAAAGTTCGTCGGTCTGTCGGTGCCTGGTGAGGTCCTCTTCGATGACTTGATCAATCATTGGGACAATATCTTGTGAGGATCGAGAATCTCACGTATGCAGCAAGTATGTTTCGGCTCTCTTTGTCAACGCACAGCGCTGTTAAGAGCTTACGGCACAGATATCAACATCGGTATAGATCACAACAGCAGGAACTAAAGTGGTTTATACACCTCCCTTATCTGTTGAAATGGCTATCCGCGTTATCGGTCGGGAGCAATGCAGAAGCAGCAATTGGTTTCACCTCGAGGAAGCAAGGATAGTGCAAGACGTACTCATTTTACGTCACCTATTACGTAAGCGATGGGTCGGTCGGTCGGCAAGCCGTGCTTCGCAATCACACTTGCATAATGAGGTGAATACGCAATGAATGAGTTGAACGTAATTATTTCGAAATACGTACGAATGTTTTTTGAGGCTTCGGTCCCCACTTCCGGGAGTTGTTTCTTCATCCCCTCCGACTCATTTTCTTTCTATCTTATAATTACTACAAGCCAATTGGAAACAACCAATAACGTGTTCCTATAACGTACGCTTCACTCTAGGAAAAAGAAAGAGTCCTTTGACTCTCTTTTGTGACTCCTGACTTGCCACGTATGTGACTCTCTTTAAAGAGACAAGTGAACTCCCTTTGGAGGTCATTATAGGTGATCACTTGAAGATTCTCATCGGAGAGTCGCTCGACTCACAAGAGAGTTAACGTGCCTCTTTAAAGAGAGTCACATACGTGGAAAGTCAGGAGTAACCGAAAAAGAATAACACATACTCTTCTTTTTCGTTTTTTTTTTTTAAAGAGTGTTTGCTTGGCTTCGTATGATTGTGTATAGCAATAACACAAACACACAAAGAAAACGGTCCTCTCGAGGCTTCCACGATGGCCCTTTGTAGACCAAGGTTGTGGGACCTATAGGCTTCATATGACGTTGATCTCCGGGTCGGCGTCGATAATGCCATGTCATGTTATTCTGTACAGACTCTTCTCTGTACGGCATGTAGCCTTTTCATTGCTCTTATCCTCTCTCGCCATGTTATAGTATTGTGCACTCCGAGTGGCGCTCGTTTCGTTTTATTCCTATGCACTCTGGCTTCGCTTTGTTGTCGCCCGTACAACTTGGTGAGTCAACGACGCTTGAGCGGGGCACGCTCCGACGTCTCGAGAAACTGGCTTGGCTCTCTTTCCTGTAGCCTTTGTTCATTACATGCGTGACCAGCGATACAAACGAGCTGTCTGGAAGGCCCGCATGGGTGGGATGAAGTAATTATTCGCTTCTCAAAGAATAATAAAGAGGTAAACCTTGTGAATGCTTCCTTCACCGCGACCTTGTCTCGTCGCTCTACATTGGCTACAATATCAAACGAAATGAGGAAGTTCTTTTTTTTATTTCGCACAAACTTCACGAGCTGTTTAGGTGAGAACGGGCCAGCTAAAGCCAGTCCTTAAGTGCGTCACAAATAAGTCAAAAAGATATTTCCATCATCGATGTCCCATTCGTTACAACGACAGCCGCGATATCGAAATGTGATCGATATCGCGATGAGTATATATGTTACCTTATCTCGTTGTTTTTTTTTTCTTTTTGAATGCTGTTTTTTTCACCTAGCCAACACCAATTCGCACTTGGGTTTTTTTCTTTTCTTCGTTATATCATGTTATACCAGTGTGCTACAGTTTCCGCTTATATGTATCAACAACTATTGTGTACCTTTGCATTCTGATCTGTTCCATGTTATTATTATTTGTCCTGTTCACTGCCTGCTGCTGTCCTATCAAGGAGGGGCTGTCACCTCGTCAAGCTACTCACTGTAGTAGCTTTTTGTGACAGCTCCTATCTTTCCTTTTTCGAAAGATGAATAAACTTGATTTGATTTGATTTGATTTGATTTGATCCAGCTTGCCTAAGCCTTCGAAACACATCTCGATAGCAAAGACCTAGATAGCAAAGCTTCTTAATATGACTTTGCGTTGACTAGCCTGCGCCACGCGTGTCTGCAGCTTCTCGTTTGCTCCGAATGCATTCGAAGTGCCCGCGTCATCACGGTCGAGCGGCGAAAAATCTTAATAAATAATAATTGTTGGGGTTTAACGTCCCAAACCCACGATAGGATTATGAGGGGATTATGATATGATTACTGCACCGACGGTTGGGGTTACATTCGTTATAGTGAGACGTAAAGCAATAAAAACAAAGCAAGGGCCATTGTTAACAACGCGCTTACTGGTAGTTGTACCCATAGGCGTGCACAGGGTTCCCCTTCAGGAGGGGGGGGGGGGGTTCATCGCAGCGCCTCCCTCCTAAGTCAATGTATGGGGCAGACTCTGCATCCCCCTCTTCTTAGGTGACTAGGGGGGGGGCGCCCCCCTGCCCCCCCTCTGCGCACGCCTATGGAACTTGTACCAACTAGCCTACAAGTGATGCGCGCCACGCACAACAACGTTCTCAATCAAAGGCGACCGCAGAGCTCAGACGTCTTCATAAAGTGCATCGGGTACTCTTGTGGTCGTCTGCACGATCGACCCGTCACTGACCAGAGGGCGCAACGTATACCTGTTATCTGCCGCCTCAGTAACGCCGGTATCGGCCGCCAGGGATACCAAGAAAATTAGACGTTCGCAGAACACGCAGACACGCTCAAGCGCCTCCCTTCTACGCACCTTTCCAACGAAGGATGCCGCCATGATATCCTCTGGGCAGTTGCGAATATGCGTGACACCCAAAAAAATGCACTGCCGGGCCCGATTTTGCTGCTTCTATACTGGCGCTACACTCTAAAAAAAAAAATCGAGTAAGAAAAGGTGTATTTTTGTCCTACAATAATTATCGTCATCGGGATTGTTCGTGTTTCCTTTCCTGAAAACTCGGCGCCTCGCCAACTTCCTATCAAGAAGGCTATGTCACGCTGATAACGCGCATGCCGTTCGTGACCAGGAAATGCCAGGCGTGCGGCGATGGTGCCAGGAAAGACATGCGCGATGGATGACGATTACAGTTGCGGGAAACTCGTTTCCTTTTTTTTTTTTAGAGTATACTCTGTCATATTGAAAACCCCATTGACGGGTGTCTATATTAGGCATTCGTGACAGTGTCATAGCGAAGTTGAAAAGAAGACGGCACTTTCTGGCAGGGGCCTATACCCAGTAATTTTTTTCGGGGCGGGGGGTTCAACCAAGCTTTATGTATGTTCGCGCGTGCGTTTGTATGTGTGCGTGTATATATACGCAAGCAAAATTGAAAAATTTCGGGGGGAAGGTTGACCCCCCCCCCCTGGCTACGTCCCTGCTTTCTGGAGAAGATGGAAGCACGAAGGATGAAAAATCGCCGAAAAAGGAATGTTGCATGGAGTCGGCATGTTGACATGGAGACGTGTCTTTGTCAGGTCCTGACGAAGACGAGTTCTGTTGTCGAAACTTTCGCTCCATTCCATGAGACATTTCTTAATCGCTTTACAAAATTTGCTGCTGGGATAGTTGGTTCATAATCTTAAAAACCGGATAGAGCAGATTCAACACCGGACAGAGAAAGTGCATCAGTGCTTTTCTTTCTCTGTGCTGTGTTGAATTTGCGTTAATTCAGTTTTTAAGGTTCGTTAATAGCTCGGCGACTTCTCAGCACACGGGGTTGGTAGTGCGAAGAAGTTGCCTAAAACACAGGCAGCTTTGATCTGTCCCCCTGGTGGCTATGTCGCGGTATACCGCAGCTGGCGCCGCGGGCGCTTCAGCCATGGCCTCAGCCAAGACTTCGGTTGGCAGGCGGTGGTTGACGCGAGGCGAGGCCGATCGAGGTCTGGCATCGGCGGCCGCGACTCTCCAATCCGACCTCGGCCTTCGCGGTGCCCGAATAAAAACACCACGACGACGCTCCGCTTTCTTCGCCGCCAGTCGTTCGCGAAAGTATTTCTAGGTCACTCCGCGGCGTCGCAAGGTCGCAGGGCGGCGCGCTGACGGGGTCCGGGTTGCGTAGTATATAGTTGGGCGGCGCGGATGATACGCAGCGAGCCCACTCGCACCGAGATGCGCGCGCCTTGAGAGACGACTTCTCTCTCTGGGCGTCGTCCACCACGACGCATCGCACACGTCATCGAAGAGGAACTCCAGAAATGCGCGGCGTTGTCGACTGTGCCAAGGGGAAGGGATAGAGGAGGGAGCCTGGCTGGGTAGGAAGCAGTATCAAAGGACTCTGGCAAACGAAAGAAAGAAAGAAAGAAAGAAAGAAAGAAAGAAAGAAAGAAAGAAAGAAAGAAAGAAAGAAAGAAAGAAAGAAAGAAAGGAAGGAAGAAAGAAAGAAAGAAAGAAAGAAAGAAAGAAAGAAAGAAAGAAAGAAAGTGATCGAGGAGTGAAAGTGGTGCTGGTCTTGGTGGGGCGTTGTGAAAGGGCGGTGGCACAATGCCAGCGAGATTTGGCTTGGCGAAAATCTCAGGGTGGAGCCCTTCCTTACGTAATGACGTTGGAGGCACGCGCGGCGCGAGCGAGACGCGCGGCGTTTGATGGTTCAGATGTGAAAAGGCGCGACCGAGGAATTCTGGCGCTCGACTTTTTTCTTTTGTTCGTTTTCTTCGACTGGTCGTCGCTATAGAAGCGTCGAGACTTGAAAACAAGTATGGGTAGAGCGGCAGGCTGGGGGTATTTTCGAAACACAAATGCTCACGTAAGATGTGCAGCCATCACTTTCTCACTTTTTTCTTGGGGAGGGGGGGGGGGGGAGGCGGTGCATCATCCCTCAACCCCTTGGTCACCTGTTTACTCTTCTAATGACAGATGTAAACTCTCAGTAATTATAGCGATGACATCGCTATACCAATGGCGTAGGCACTAATTTGTTTCGGGAGGGGAGGGGGGGGGGGCACGTCTTTGATCCGGCATAGGGTCCGAGCAGGTAAGTGTGTTCAAGCGTCATTTAGTGTTCTGTATCCCATGGGGAATAATTTAGGGGGGGGGGGGGCACGGGCCCGGTGTACCACCCCCTGGCTACGCCATAGCGCTATAAACACGTAATTTTGCCTTTTTCTTAAAGGGGACTGACACGAAAATTTTCAGTTGTCGATTTTTTGCGTCAAATGGAAGGTCAAGCCCTCGAGAGCCTAGGAAATGTACTGGTAAGCGTGAGCAAACCCTGAAAAAGTAATTTTAGTCTGCTTTTAAAAGCTAGCTTTGGACCACTGCACCTTGATGTCACGAAACGATATGAGCTCATTAATAGTGACGCACAAGCGGCCATTTTGTATGTTTCGGTACCGGAGGTTATCACCCGTATACTGGCTCGTGAGGTCGCCGGAATTTATACCGTAGCCTGACGTTACGCTGATGTGGATGTCAGTAGGTAAACCCCGCGAAAACTGACTTTAATATCAAAATAAAGTATCAGCATTTTTTGAGCTTCACACTTGCACAGAGCCGTTTGTGTATACAGGCGATTTGTGTAGCAGAGCAAGCTCACCTTCTAACATTCGTGTCAGCGACCATTTAATAGTTCGAATTCATATTTCTTAACTTCATTGTTTTCTTTTGTTTTGTTTTTTAAATGCGAAGAGACAATACTCTAACCTGTTCATTCAAGTACGTTGCCACATACGCAGTTTACGCTCCTTGTTTCCTTTTTTTCTTTCTTTTTCTTTTTTTTTTTTGCTAGTGCGACGCAGATGTTTTACAACCGTCCTGTGGCGGCAGATGGCGCGTTCGCGTCATTTTATTAATTGCGTCGTGATGATTTCATAAGTTGCGCTACAGATTTCAGTAAGCCCACAATTAGCCAATCACAACATAATATTTAGCTTCCAGGAAATTGTCCCCCCCACCCTCTCTCGAAAAAAAGAAGAAAAAAAAATCGAGATATCTGGCATTGGAACTGCTGTTTTCACGTATACCATACTCTAAAAAAAAGTTCTCTGAGTTCTTTTTCTTTCTTTTTTTGCCGCGTATATAACTCTCACGCATATGACTCTCTTTAAAGAGTCACGTTACTCTCTTTTTGAGAGTCCTGGGAAGCACGACTCTTCTAAAGAGAGCTAACGTGTCTCTTTAAATAGATTCATATACGTGAGAGTTAC
This sequence comes from Rhipicephalus sanguineus, assembly GCF_013339695.2. Taxonomy (NCBI): domain Eukaryota; kingdom Metazoa; phylum Arthropoda; class Arachnida; order Ixodida; family Ixodidae; genus Rhipicephalus; species Rhipicephalus sanguineus. Next base: position 69,665,981 of record NC_051185.1, on the reverse strand, counting down.
ATATGTGAGAGTCGTATATACGTGGCAAAAAGAAGTCGGCGGACTCGTTCTTCTTTTCTTTTTTTTTTCTCGTAGGCAAATCTTCGCAGGTATATCTGTATCAATTAATGCATCACCAGTATATCGTGCAAGCTAACAGTGTACACTTTCGATATTAATCGTGGCCTTCGAGATCTCGTGGTGCAAACGTGAATTGCGCGTCACCCAATCCCCGAGTCCGTGTCTTCGAGAACTGACGTGATACATTTGCCTCCACATTTTTTCATTAATTAACGGGGATAAAACTGACTCAAGTTTCAGTGCATCGTGGCTTGCCAATCAACTAGCCGGCGCAAATTAAACGTGGATGGCGTATTTGAATTAGAGAGTGTAAATTTAAGTCCTGTCGTTCCACAAACGCCAACGTTGCGAAGCAAAAGCAAGACAAGCCTATGCCGGCCGCCATAGACGTGCGCTTGGTTCTCCATTAAGGGGGGGGGGGGGGGGGGTCATGCTTGGGTTCTCCTATAGGGAGGGGGAGGAGGGGGCTCACCGTAGCACCCTCCTGCTCCCTCCACTGAGGCCCTTACGGTCAGTACGCGCAGTGCAAACACGAGGATCAGCGGCAACGCACGCGTATATTGCCACTCGCGCTTCTCTGTACTCGAACCATGTCCGAGCGGTGTCTTCTAGGGCGAAATACACGTGCCGTAGTTTGTCTTGACTTGTCCAATTGTTGAAAACGGCGACTCGGTCTTACCTTTCCAGCCAGCTCTCCGGACCTTCTAGCGATTACCCGTGGAAGGTTGGTGGCTCCCGGGGCTGATCCGGATCGATGTAAGGGCTACTGGGGCGGTCATCGTTGCAGTCGAGGTCACAGCGTTTGGTTGCCTGGAAGGGGGTCCGTAATCTGCAAGGGCGTAGCCAGAAATTTTTTTCGGGGGGGGGGGGGGGGGGTTCAGCCATACTTTATGTATGTTCGTGCGTGCGTTTGTATGTGTGCGTGCCTATATACGCAAGCAAAACTGAAAATTTTCGGGGGGGGGGGTTGAACCCCCCCCCCCCCCCTTGGCTACGCCCCTGGTAATCTGGCTTGAGTCCTAGCTGCCGGCGGCTAGTTCGACGGTCCGGAATGTCTTTAGGTTCTTCCTCTTGACTACTTGGACTTGGATCGCGACTCCGTGTGGACGTGCGGAACATGGACGAACAAGCAGCTCCACCAGATGTCACGTGGTCGTGACGGTGAAGAAGTCTCTAGCAAAACTCGGAAATGCGTAACTCTTTATTTGGCCGAACTTATTGCCGGGAAATGGAAAGTCAAACTGCAAGCAAGGCACGCTATAGCGGCGAACAGAGCGTCGGCCGTCGATAATCTGCCCTGCAATACGGCGCGTCGGCATTTATACATGCAGCATCGAACATTCGAGCCTTGTCGCTGGTGGCCGCGTTAGTTCGAGAATAATCTGAACTGTTCGCGTTTGCGCGCTCAAACTTATAAGCAGATTCTAGATAATCTGGAAGGTTCCCAGACATTAGGGCGCGATTTGCGCAAGGCGGCGGCTACGCGTGCAACGGACTAGTCATAAAAAAAATGAAAAAAAAAAGAAGCGCGCGTGGTGATATTAATGTGCGCTCTATTCTAAAACCGCCGCAACACGTAATCTGATCCTAACCGATTGTCCATTACGGTCGCAACCGCATTCGTTTCGATATGACCACGTGCACTTGCGTAGCCAAGTGGAGGGGGTTGGGGGGTTCATACCCCCCCCCCTGAATTTTTCAATTTTGCATGTGCATATACGCACACACATACACACACAAACGCACACGCAAACATACATAAAGTATGGTTGTACCATACTTTATGTATGGTACAACCATACATCCCCCCTTTCCCCTCACTCTACCCTCCCCGAAAAAAATGTCTCGCTACGCTATACTGACCCTGTGTCGGTGTAACCGCACTCACTAATGGTGAATTCCAATGGCGGATTAACTTTGCGCCGGAGCAGTCCGCTCCGACGGAGAGCAACCGAAGGAAATCTGCCAATGGAACACACGCGCTCCCGTCAGAGCAAATGCTAGGACGCAAAACATTTTTGCGACCACTCGATGCAAAGGGAAAGCCAATGTTTCATCATCATCATCGATCGTCATCGCAAGCGCGCAGCATTCCCCGTGTCGCACCGTTTTCGCCTTCACGGGCGCGAGCGGAGATCACGGGCACGGTCGGACAGCGCAGTGAATGGCGCACGCGGTACGCCACGCTCCGCGCACGCGAGGACAGCTTGCCACTTCCGGTCGAATCAGCTGCTTTTCGCGAAGTAGAGAGAGAGCTGCTCCGCATGGAATGGCGGCGGAGCTGCTCCAGATCTGCCAATGAAACATACAGGGCGCACTCTCAATCCATTCAACGGAACAGATTTGCTCCGAATGTTGCAGAAAAAACTGCTACCGGAAGTGCTCCGAATCTGCCAATGTTAATTGTGCCAATTATGCCACCATAATTGACCGCACGGAGCCGTCAGTATGTCGGTATCTACTTTCGTACTGGGATAAGAGTGTGTCAGGGCTGGGCAAAGAAACTTTGAAATTGTATCGCGATACGATACAAGATAATCAGGCAAAAAGTATTGGAGATACAGATACAAGATACTGCCGCACTAATTGTATCCGATACGATACTTGGCAATTGTATCTTAAGATACTTCGATACATTCTCAAATTTGTTATTATAGATCCATACAATGTAGCAGCAAACGCCTATACACAAAGATGTCTCCTTGAAAATTTCTGAACTGTGACCTATTTAGTTTCACTTGCATGAAATGTCTGTTAGTATCTCAAAAGTTTTGCCCTTCTTGCTCAAAGTACATTAGTTTCCTTCCAAAACAACTTATTGGGGCTTTAGCTTGTTCACAGGACAACTCTTTATACACTTCGCTGACAGCGGGCTGCCATGTAATCACAATAACGTCAATAAGAAGCCTTCGCACGACGGCGCAAATACCGGTGTGGACTTTTACCTTGTCCGTAAAAGAAGGAAGGAAACAGAAAAAGGAGAAGGCAGGGAGGTTAACCAGAAACACTTCCGGTTGGCTACCCTACACTGGGGGGTCGGGGAAGGGGAATAGAAAGACGAGAAATAGAAGGGAGGAAAGAGAAAAAAAATGAGAGAGAGAGAGAGAAGAGATGCAGTGCATTCACTACAGCGTGCGGGATTGCACCACAAGTCAGAGGCGTTCGCATAAGCCCGTCGCACAATACCGTATATCCGGACAGGTGTACAGCAGCAACAACTCAAGACGTTTTTTCTTCCTGTGGGGGGGGGGGGAGGGAGGGGAGGAGGGAGCGGCGCGGGGAGCGCATGGTGTATAGGCTTCCCAAGCAACGCTTAGCGGCGCTGCTGCTCTTGACAGGCAGCGCCATCTCTGGCAGAAAAAGAAAAACTGGGGTGTTAGCAGCGCGCGTTTTCCCTTCTCTCCACCGCGTTGCCGCTCGCTTTGCACGTGCAGAGCTCTCGCGGTGCACTTGCGCCGCCTCACAATGTACCGCTTGCAGTGCGGCTTCAAAAGGATTTTCAAGCTTGACTGGCACTTCCGAAAAGCGAACTTGATGAAATGAGAAAGGCTCGTCAATCACGTTAACGGTGAAGAGCAGACGATCGATAACAACGACGCCCAACTCAAAGCGAAATGCATTTCCGAAGTCGCGATTACACCGTGTAGGACGTATAGCTCGAGCGAGGTAAGTCTCATTCTGTCATGTTAAAGATGAATAATGGTCCACATGCACTCCGAAATGAAGCCGTACACGCTATCGATGTTCTGCGGCGTGGACTACGAATCATACGATCGTTGTATGGCATGCTTACAGTAGCAGCCGTGTACTTTCGTGAACAAACGTTTGCGGCGTGCGAAAAAAAGATTATAGGCCATGGCACTGCTTCCTGAGAAGGTTAGAGTCAAGTCCTCCGTGCCGCTGGAGAATCACCCGCCGATTAAGACGCGAGGCAGCTAGCTGAGCTTTAACCACTGTGAAGCAAGATGAACTGCTCGCCTCGTTTTTTTCGGCTCTCGCGTCATGCTTGTATGATATCGACTTGACAGGCGTATAAAACCTGCTGCGTGAACGCGGCTAGAAAATCGCACAGTCAGAAGGTGGTTACTTCAAGGTTGCAATTGCAAAGCATGTATTAAGTGCCAGTTATATTTAGCGGCTTAAATATATATCACCCTAATAAAGTGACAAAAACAAAGCAAACCTGCAGAACGATGTCAAAGCTTGCTGCAAATGCACAGACGTCCGTTCCGGCGTGATAAAACAGCATTCCCGACGCGTGAAATGCAGGCGCCGAACTTCTGACGATGTGCCGAGTTCAGTTGAATTCAACGAACCGCGCAATGCTAACGGTATAACGCGAATGTGAACGTTCAACAACGACTGGTAGGTCTCACGAACACGGGGAATCAAAACACAAAGTTGCTTCACGTACAACCGTAACTGAACTTTCACAATACGATAAGACAGCGTGTAATCATTACCCAGACAACACTCGACGTCCTGAGGTCGTCCTCAAATGGTACAATGGTCCTCGCCCATTTCTCGATGTCCTTGGTACGTATTGAGTACGACACGAGCTGGTTTGACCCGGAAACGTCTTTGCGAGTGCTTTCTGAGGACAACAAGTTGTCCTCAGAAAGTTCTTCCAGATACCTTTTGGGGATGACAAAAGCAATATCGAGAGCGCGCTAACAGGTTGTCCTGAAAAGGTTCTTCTAGGGACCTTTTGGGGATGACAAATGCAACGCATGCACTGAGCGCTTACATATGATTCCTCGCGTCCTTTTCACGCTAAGTAGATGCATATCCTATGTGAAAATTTTCTCAGCACGGTTGTTTCACACAGTCATTGCATTTTTTCGCCTCGCTGCTTCTCTTTTGGTTGAAAAGCTTCAAATTACGCGTTTCGCTTTCTGAAACACAAGTAATTAATCATCTTGGGTATCGAAACTGATATTGCGAAATGGTCATTTAAAATAGTATGTTCTTAAAAGTGGCAGCCATATATTAGTGAATATCCGCCGCCGTAGCGTGTAATAACAAACTAGCCGCTGGCAACCATTGACCATGCGTTGCCGTTCTGGATAGTCAAGTAGCCAAACGAGCCAAGCCATTCCAAGTCAACTGACTGTCAAGATGGGATCTTGCACGGAGGAGTGGGATCTTGCAATGAAGGTTAGTGCAAACCGCATATTTGTTGTTTGTGTGTACAGTACAGTGTAGTGTACAGTTAACAAAAGTGAGATATCTGAAAGTGCAAATCGTAGACGTCGACGGGAGGTCAATCGCCGTGTTGATGGGTGCTTCACGTTACTCAACGCTCTGACTGATGCTCCAATGAATGGATCGGCATCAGTCGAACAAATTGCGGTGAATTGTGCTTCGGAAAGTCCCAATGCGAATAACGGGGAATCGACGTCTGCGTCTAACACATGGCCCGACCTCGGGCAAGTTAACTCGATGCCCGTGTCGAGTGCACTGGTGGGCTGTCAGAGCGGAGCCTCTAGCACTAATGAGTGCACTGTGAATACACGTGGTGACGAGGACATTGTGCCAGACTTCCAAGGAAGTTTACAAACGTGGGCCATTGAGTCGCAGTCGTCGCATGTTGCGGTGACATCACATGAGACTGTCATGAAATGTAGCATTGTTCTACACGGGACAGCATCTGGTTCCTTTTGCATGTATTAATCCTTTCATTAAAATCGTAACTGCCTTTATTTCACGTCTCTCTCTTTTTTTTGCAGGAGTAGCCCGGTACAGTAAAACATCTTTGCAAATTTGTGTTGAATTCCTTAATATTGCTTTTTTTTTCAGACACTGCCTCTGACTACTCGGACTCGGATGCCTGAGAAAGCGGTCCTCATAACCAGTCGGGACTAATTACTGTTTAAATAAATGAATTTCAGCCAACAAGCTTTGTTTTTTGTTTTTTTTTTATAGTCAAGCACTTATTGTCACCTCTCCGTTTCTTGACGCAGTATACATACATAAGACCTTACAGAGGTGTTTTTCCTTTAATGTATGTAAATACCTTAAAAAGAAATAAATCATATGTAGTAATACAAAATATCACAGCCTACGGTACCGAACCGGCTGCACAATGGTTGTTCTGAAAACATACTAAAAAAGTCCTGAAGTGTTGTTTTGAGGACGTCCTGAGGTTGTTATGAGTACGGACAACAGGACTGGATTAGTGCCATTCTAGTACCTTAACAGGACGTTCTGAGGGCATCATAATGTCCTCAAGGTGGCATACTGAGGATGTCCTGAGGTTGTTATTGTGTTGTCTGGGTACTGTAGTCGCTGCGTGCATGCGCCGCGTTACTTACCTATTCAGGTAGTCGGAACGAACGAAAGCGATGAACTCGAGACAGCCAAAATAGAAGGCGAGACAGCGCTGTCAGCTATCCACGCTTGCCGCCTTTATTTCTCGTACGACACGCCCGGGAAACGATACAGTTTAACACGTGAATCGCGTGCCTTGGTGTTGTCTGCACTGTTGTGGCTGGCCGCTAAACCGCAATACTTCGGACCACGCTTGCGCTTCCGCGGGGTCGCTTCTGCCATCGCTGAAATGCGCAGCTTCGCACAGCAAGCATCTCGTTCAACGTACCCAGCTGACGGTCCCCCAGTTACCCGCACCGAGAGAAGAACGCGTGCGCACGTGCGCTACCGCTACCGTGAAAGTATAGTGCCTAGAATATAAAGTGAAAGGGGCTGAGTCGGCCGCGCCGAAGGTTCAGAGCTTTCCGACTAGTGTGCCTCGAAAACGCGCAACAAAACGCGCATCAAGGCACCCTATTTCCGACAGAGCCGCAGCGCGGCTCAACGTTGGCGCGGCTGGCGCGGCGCTGTCGTCGCGCCGCAAACTTGAGCTTGGGTTCCCTATACGGGGCTTGCGACCGTTCGCTAGCGGCCCGGCCGGCACACATGACCGTCTCCGTTCCATTTGTTTTTGTTTTCTAAATAAGTATGTTAGTGAGCTACACAGACACGACTGGTCTCAAGCATTTCTTTCGTGAGGAACACGTGGTCACCATGTGCTGAAACATAACCGTGGAACAAAAACTCTATATTTCACTCCGCGTCCAGATTTCACTCGTTATGTACATCCGTATCGTTGTTTCTGGAATCCGGACTCAAAATCCCCTTCAGAAATGACCTATATATGAGATATGTCAAAGGCCTCCCTTCAAATGGCAAGGTCATTTTGTTCAAACTCTCTCCGACCTCACCATCTTCACTGTCCCCGGGCCTTTGGAGCTTAATTTCGCGACTGCGGCCCGCCGGCTATAAGCTGAGTTTGAGACCCCTGTTGTGTATGTAGATGACGTAAACCTGCAATGAATTTCCATGTTCTACTTAGCTGCTGGCGTAAGGGATTCTTTGTTGATATACTCACTAACGTGCAATTTTTTAGTAATTTTTCTTGAACGAGAGAACATGTGCAACACAGAAATGTCTCAGACGTATTGCGTAGCTGCACGAAGCATCGCAGGACACCGCCGCTATTCGCGCTATTGCCGCTTATAGCTCCCTTTACGTAGCGATTAGTAATAAGAAAAATATTTGAGGGCTAAAACCGGAAAACAAATATAAGTAAAATAGAGAGGTGGTTGTTTATCAAACATTCACATTGAATGAGTACAGAAACACGATACAGACGGCGCCCTTAACAGCTATGATCACGAAGTATCGTCAACTTACCTGTTGAGACCAGGCCCGTAGCCAAAAATTTTTTCGGGGGGAGGGGGGGGGCACTTGCTGAAAACCTTGACTATTTGAGAAAAACACCTATTTTCATTATTTATTTTTGGTATAACCACCTACTTCACCAAAACTTGGGGGGGGGAGTGGCCCGGGCCACTCCCCCCCCCCCCCCCAACCAAGCCCTTAGCCCCCCCCCCCCCCCCCCGGCTAAGGGCTTGGTTGAGACAATGTGAAATTCAGTGCCTATGGAAAATTGCCTGAAACGGCTCGTTGGGACGCTCATGAGTAAAACGGAGCATTCAGTAAAACAACGTTTCTCGAATCACCTTCCTAACATCTTTAAGATGGCTCTTCCATTTTTATAATGCAAACTCAATTTCGCTATTTTCTTAAGCGGTAAGTAGAATATTTTGTACTGTATACTCAAGGCACGCCCATAAAATAATATATTTGTTTTCAAAATCGCCTTGGCAACGTGTAAATGTGTAAACAGCTAGTAGTAGAAATAAAGCAGACAGAAGAATAAAGCAGCAATCTTTTTTTGGGAGAGCGTTACAAAAGACATACTGCAGTGACCAGACCGGAAAAACAGTGCAGAGACCTAGGTAATGTATGTGACGCAAAATTCACAGCTAAGAAAGCACTTGTGCGTTGTGCTAATAATCAAGTTATGATTTCATAAATTCTTTGAATAAATGCAGATGGAAGTGAAAAATACCGTACGCCAAGATATTTTCTGTTAGGTAAACGCTTGCTCTATCAGATCTAGCATCAGTACCCGTGGTGCTAAAGTTGTTAGAATCTTATTTGCATATAAGTTAATTCATCGCATGCAAGTCAAACTTATATTATCGAGATCTTTTAAATCGCTAATATGTAAAATCCACGCGACGCAAAGCAACCCCATTCTTGCACGCATCACATTTCGTTACGGATCAAGACGCAAGAGAATCTGCAATAACGACACTGTAACAACATCAGAATTTGTGCGATAGACGCCGCACGCAGTGGAGTACGCGGCGCAGGACAGTGGCTATGAGCAAGTGTAGCGGCATTGGAGCAACTAAAAAGTAAAGAAATCGAGAAAACAAAAGGTACGTGGGCTGGGCGTAGACGTCCGCGTGCTTGTCTTCCTGACCTACCCTCACTGGACGACTTTGGCGTAAAAATAACGTCACTGCCCTTAGACTTATTCAGATCGCTTAGTGGCACCAGTACCAACTAGAGAAGCGGAGTTTGGCCAGCGATTATTGTTTCGCACGGCTGTGTTGCGATAGAAGTATCTTGTATCTTAAAATACACGATACATTATCGAATGTATCGGAAATACAGATACAGATACTCGTCTTTCGAGACGTATCGCGATACAGATACAAGATACCCAAAGTGTATCTAAGATAGTATCTAAGATACATGTATCTTCGATACCGCCCAGCACTGGAGTGTGTATAGCTTCAAGTTGCGTCGTTTAATTGGATTAATATAGGTCTACATTCTAAATAAACTCGGAAGGTTCTTCCATACCTCAGCTTATTAACCACGAAACAGGCTACAGAGTGCACGTACTTGTACAAAAAAAAAAAAAATACTTGGTCATCTTACGCTAAAACATGAAGGATATGAGATGCATCAGTCTTTCAGAAAAGTCCTCGCCAGCCCTGCAGGCGTGTTCTAACATAAAGGATAAAATAGTTAATAACGATAACAAAATAACGACAGATACCATTCTTTGGTTCAGGTCTAATCAGCCGACTGGCTAGGCGTCGACGAACAGCATATCGTCGACTTCGAGGCACAGCCTGCGTTTCTTTTGCTGCTGCTGTTTGGGCTGTTCGTATTCCTTCCTTCCTTCCTGCTGTTTGGGCGAAGTCGGCGGGGTTGCCGCAACCATGATGCCCTCTAGCCCGCCGCCGTCGGGGCCTTGGTCACCGTCCTCTTCACCAGGGTCCGAATCACTGACGACTACGTCGCCCGTGTGGATGCCGTCGTATGCTGCAGCGTTAAGACCGCAAGCAGGAGGAGGAGCGTCGTCTTTGAACGCAGCGGTCACCAGTGCCCTGTTACTGCGCCGGCCTGTAGACTTCTTGATGATGTCACTGACCTTCAGCGGCGTCCTGGGTGCGTTGGGTCTTTCTAAGGTAGCTGGCGCCGTAGCAACGGCGGGAGATTCACGTCCCTTGGCAACCAGGTCGCGCGAGCTTTGCGCCCTGTGCGTGGAGTCAACGGTGCCGTCGCTCACGGGTCCTCTACTGTCTCCTCGACTCGAGTCCTTTTCGGGACCGAATTGGGAACACGCTAGGACACCGGTCGCGTTAGTCTCGCGTCTTCCGGAGGAGCAGCTCCTCGAAGTCTCGACGGTCCGGAGGCCTCCGCCTCTGTTGCGAGCCGCGACGCCCTTCCTGTCGCCTTGGACAGAGGCGACGTCCTTATTGGCCTCCTCGCACCACAGTCCGCCGAAGGCCTCGGGCCACGTCCTCTGCTTCGTACTGGTTCCGGGACGTTCTTGAGCAGCGAGACTCTGGGAGGACTCCGCGGCGGAGGCCTTGATGGTTCTCTGCGACGTCGTTCTCTGCGAAGCTTGTGACGACGACGCGCCGGGCTGCTCCGATGCTGGAGGAGGATCGTCTCGGCGATTGGCGAGGTGTTGGGCGAGTTCGGTCCTCGCCCGCTCCAGTTCCTGCTGCAGCGTGACTAACTGCTGCCGGCAGGCGTCGTGGGCCGAGGTCTGGAGGTGCTGCAGTCGTCCCTCGAGTCGCGCGACCTGCTCGTCGCGTTCGAGCTTGGTGGCGATGACTTGGCAGCGGTACTCCTGCTCCTTTGTCTGCGCACGAAAAAGAAGGAATTGAAGGTATAAGTACCACAACGGAGGAATGAGGTCAGCGTTATAGGATTCATGAAGAACTCGATCGTTATAGTGCCCTCTACAGAAGTTCACACCCTTTGTGAAGTTGTCTTTGTTGTCCCACAACAGTAATAGTAATCAGGGGTTCTATCGCGGAGCGATTCATTGCGATGCTACGACTTTCACGGCGAAGCCGTCTTAGTCTACACTGTCGTCGTCATCCGAGCGAGCGTACAACGACGCTCCTCGCCTTCTCCCCCTTCTAGCGAGCCTCTCTCTCGCCACTCTCGGCGAGGCCAGCCAGGTGGCATTGGCGAGGCGCAGCCCTTTCCGCCGAGCCTCACAGGTCACGTGATCTGTGTGACGCCTACAATAACAACAACAACAACTACTACTACTACTACTACTACTACTACTATATACTACTACTACTAGTAGTACTACTACTACTACTACTACTACTACTACTACGACCACGGCACATGGTAAAGACTATACCTCGCTTAGTCGTAGAATCGTAATGGAATCAATAGCACCCCTGCCTGCTTGCGTTTCCTTGCTTGAAAACCCGACACGAATGATACATAATAATAAATGGGGACAAAAAGAGGACGAAAGGACGCCTCAAAGGGTGCAGGTGTTTTTGAGACTGTTGCGCCCGTTAAATAACTCCCGGGAAGAAGTTGTATTTGAAGCAACTAACACCTGCGCGAAAGGGAGTTCTCACGAAGCGTTCTAAGTAGAAGGATGCACGTTTGGACGAGTTGGTGATAAGTAATTTTGTCCAGGACCACGCGAAATTTTTAACGAGGACAAAATGTGTTTGTGCGTATCTTGAGTGTTTCCTCTTACTTTTGTACTCGTTTAGAATTTCGCGCGGTTACTTGACAAAACGACGGTATATAAATATCGCCATCGCCTCGGATATGCAATATCGCGGGAATTGTACTCATCGCCTGCCCACGATCAGCTCACCTTGAGGAGCTCGCGGCACTCCTTGAGCTCGGCGGCAAGCAGCGCGTTCTCGTCACCCCTGGCCTCGAGTTCGTCGCGCAGCTTGGCGCACGCGGTGGTCTCGGCGTCCAGCTTGAGCTGGGCCTCGCGGCGGTCGCGGATCTCGGCGTCCAGCTGTCTTCGCAACTCGGACTGCCTCGCCTCGTGCTCCAGCTGTCCGGCGCACACCGAGGCGCGGGCATCGTCCAGGTCCTCGCGCAGCGTCTCGTTTTCGGCGCGCAGCTTCTTGAGCTTGGCGGCCGCGTCGGCGTGCTCGGCGAGCGCCTGCTTGAGTGAGGCGTTCTCGCGACGCAGCAGCTTCTCGTTGTCCTCCGAGAGCCGCTCGTGCATGCCCAGGTGCACGATCTCGTCTCGCTGACGCTGGTGCTCGAAACGAAGCTGGCTGTACGCCTGGCGCCACTGCTGCACCAACTGGCGCACCTGCGCATTGGATGCGCGTACAGTGGCGTGAATCCAGAAGCGGAGCTTGCACTCGTGGCGCAAGGATGGAACCAACAGAGGAGCTCGACCTAGCTTTTTCAAAGTATTTGCTAGTGATGCCTTAAGCTTTTGCTAAAGATGCTAAGTTTTAGCTAGGTGTACAATGTATGGTTAAGGGCGAGACAGACGGTACGATTTTCCATGCGATGCGACCATGCGACGGCCGACACGGCGGTGGGGGAGAGGGAATGGTGGCTGTCCGATGCTATGAAAGGTCACCATTCCGGTTTCCCACCGCCGTGTCGGACGTCGCATCGCATGGAAAATCGTGCCGTCTGTCTCGGCCTTTAGGCTTGGCTATCCTTCTCCGGTTTCGGTCGGTTCCCCACACTGCGCGCGTATGACGTGGTTTTGGCGGGAACATGTCACGTGACCAATCCGCCCTTTTCACGACGCCTCGGCGCATGCGCTCTACCCTAACAGAAAAGTCGCGAAAGGTCTCTTCATCTCGGAGGCTTTACTTCTGGCAATCAATGCCGGTTGTACCGGCCCCTACCAAACCCCCAACAAAACGGCAGAGGGCAGCACAGGAAAATGAAAGAGGTGGATTGTAGTGTGATTTTAGTCACCTGACTAGCTGTTAGTGGTGTTACGTGATTTTTAGTCACGTGAATAGTTTTTACGTTGTTTTAGTCACGTGACTAAATGTTACGTGCATTTAGCGGGAACGTGTCGCGTGACTAATTACGTGGTTTTAGCGGCAACATGTCACGTGACCAGGTGTTACGTGGTTTTGGCGCTAACATGTCACGTGACTAGGTATTACGTGATGTTAGTCACGTGACTAGGTGATACGTGACTTTAGCGAGAGCATTGTCACGTGACTAGCTGTTACGTGGTTTATAGCGGGAACATGTCACATCACTAGCTTTTACGTGATGCTACGTGATCGTAGTCACGTGACTAGCTGTTACGTGATGTTACGTAATTTTTAGTCCCGTGACTAGATGTTACGTGATGTCCCGTGATTTTAGCCACGCGACTAGCTATCGCGTGTTTTTGGCAGGAACATGTCACTTAACTACCTGTTACGTGATTTTTGTCACCTGACTAGTTCTTAGGTGACGTTACGCAAGCAGTGTCCCCCCCAGCCTGAACACAACAGGCTCCTCCTGACCCCCTCCACCCATGATTTACGCCACGCATGCGCATGAAGCTAGTCCCTCATTTCGAAGGGCACCACAGCCTGAGGCGGCGGTAACACGCGTAGCAGCTTTTAAGGCGAAAGCCTTAGATGCCTCATAAAACACGAACAGTGACCGTCGGCGTCAACACGAATGATGCCAAAAATCATCATCATGTGATGACGTCACCCTGTGACGTTGTCACGACGCCACAAATCGCCAACGTTTGTGATATCATCATGATGTTACATGATGACGTCATCTGATTACATCGTCTCTTAGGCATAGGTGGGCCGATCCTACAGGCACGCGAGTTGCAGAAAACTTGCAACGCCTCCAATCACGGAGGCAGTGCAAAACCACGCTATGTGCAGAAAGCTTTCGGGGGCGGAGGGATCAGTACAAGTGACTGAGAATAAAAATAATAAAAAATGGTTTTCGACTTCGAGTCATCTTAGGCGAATGCATTTGGGCTGTGAGTTTTTGTGAGTGAAGCTCAGTCGTATATGAAAACAGAGAAATAAGCGCGCATGGCAATACGAACTGCGCTGCGTCTCAAAACTATAGCTATAGCGCCCCTTGAGAAACGGTTACGTGTACGGACATGATCTGGGATACCCATGGATGAAGAGCTAGTTTTTACTAGACAGTGCTAAATTATGAGCACATATGTATGCACATCTGTAAGTTTATACTGCGTGACGTACGAGGAATGAAGGCGCCGCGCTTCTCGTAATCTTACGCTTTCTTAATCGTTGCCTAGCATTTCAATTGTGCTTTATTGAAAGACGTACGCTGGTACCCTACTCCTCCCTCTCTCCCACAGCCCTGATACATGATCATCATCAGCAGCAGGTGCCATGGACCAATAAGCACCTCCTTATCTGGCATTTTCACATTTTATCGCATAATTAATGATGTAGTGGTAGTGCTTATGAATATGCATTTCCATTTATCTATCCCCTCACCATCTTCCAACTGTTATAACTTATCGAGTCGGTAAATATGCTGTATTTTTTTTCTTTTCGCCGATCCAGTGCCGTCCACAGGATCATGCCGTCAAATCGTATGCAGCTGTAGAAAATGTTAAAGCAAAACACCGCCGCGCTCCCTGCCGTCATTCAGCCTCATTCTCACCTGGCTCACGTCCGTGTTATCGACGAGGGACGAAGCGCTCTCAGTGCCCTTGTTAGTCATACCGCAAGCATTAATTTGCATTAACGCAACGAAATGAACGAAGTGCGTGAGGTTATGCACTGGCAATGATAGCAACGCGCCAGTCGTCGGTGGTATACTTCTGGTTTTTGCGCACGACTACGAGCAGACGACAAACGGTTTCTCCGCGTAGCCGTTGTGTGTCGCCTGGAGCGGCAGTGACGGGTTCTGGCGCAAAGAAAGTCCCATAAGCGTGAAGCTCGGTAACCTCAAATTTCTCTTGTGCAAATATCGATTCACTTATCAAATTCGTTTCTCGTGCGCTCAAAGTTTGATGAAGAACGCGAAGTACACGCGATGCCGGCGCGCAGTGGCCCAGTCTTCACGCGCCGGATAAGAAGAGATGGGATTGTGCGCTGTAGTAGAGTGTACTAAAAATGCTTCTATGTAGTACACTCTATAGTTGTAGGCGGACGACTGTCCAAGAACGAGGTGAAAAGAATTAGAGTAAGATGCCTCGATTCGCGCGAGCGCGTTCATCAAGGCACCCAAGAGGTGTGTGCGCCGTAGCGGAGACGGGCGCCGGTGAGACGTGCGCGTCTGTTCCTCCAGTCGGTCCAGCCTGGATCGCCAGGGCCGTTTCTAAGCGCAGCAACGCTTTTGAAAGAAACAACTCTCCCAAGCAATCTTCGAAGACCTTCGTAGCGGAGATTATTGCATCACGAATCGATTGCCACAAAAATTTCTCGAATCCATGAAGAACGAGGGGAGCAGATGTTCTCTGAGATGAGTTACAGGGATTTGTGAGATAAACGATTTTTCTCATATTTGAAAATTACTCTTTCAAAATTCGGAAATCACCACACTTGCAGCGAGAAGACGCTTGGCAACCGAGAAAACGCGCAAAAAGAAAATGCGAGTGGCGAAGCCACCTTGAATTTCCCGCATTAAATCCCGCGGCGTCATAAATTTTCACGGCGTCTGCTATAGGTCCCAGGGGCGTAGCCAAGGGGGGGGGGGGTTGGGGGGGTTCAAACCCCCCCCCCGAAATTTTTCAGTTTTGCTTGCGTATATATACACGCACACATACAAACGCACGCACGAACATACATAAAGTATGGTTGAACCCCCCCCCCCCCGAAAAAAATTTCTGGCTACGCCCCTGATAGGTCCTACGTAGTTCCTACTCAGTAAAAATGAAATGCATAGTCCTCTGAGATGGACACAGTCTTAACCTACCAAGTTTAAGAAAACTTTGTTGCGCCAATGTCGGCAAAATACGAAAAATACTATTTGAAAGCGCACTTAATCGGGCTAGTTGGTTCTGCATGTCTACGATTTGGGTGCCCTTTGAAGACGGGACAGGGTCAGGGCTTAAAGCCTCTCTTCATTGGAGGGGGGGCCCCCATAAAGCGGATATATATAACAAACGCGGTGCGCGCTGGCATTCCGAATAATAACGCAGGATTTCTAGATATATCGGTCAAGATCCACTTTCGCGGTCGTATGATCCAATTTCGGGCAAAAATGTGATACGTATGAAAACGCATTATTTCCGAGGGATGTTGGCCGGGAATAAAACAAAATTGTATTGAGCTGAAAAACGTATTATGCAGAACTGTATCAACGAGATTCCACTGTATATAATAATATATGCTATAGATTAAGCGTTAAGAGAGGTGTTTGCGATGATCACAGTGCAGTGAAGCCAACTGTCTCTTCAACTGAACAAATGCTTATGAATGCTACACAAATATATTTCGGGCATTTATTCAACGTGTCAATCCAATCAAGCATTAAATGAAATTATTTTGGGAACGATTCTTCAATATTAACACGTGATATACAGGCTTAAAGATATGTCAACTCAAAGTAAGTAACATTAGTTGACTCACTCGATTCAGAACCTCAGGCACGGCAATGCTATATTTTATTTTCGCTACCCCTTGCCTAATAAAGTGGGCAAATTACATACGTCTCTGTAATTACATACTTGTGATGCACAACTAAAAGAATGAAAATTGAGTGGCAGGCTAAACAGACCATAGTGAACCATTACTGATGCACGAGCAGGTAGCTTCACACTGAAACAGTATGCTGCGCCAAGACGCTCTGTCGAACAGGGTGGTGAACCGTGGTTTCAGGAGGCGTTGCCCGTGCTGTTCAGTGTCTCAGCGAATTGCATTCAGCAGTACGACGATACCTGTTTTCTTCTGTTTTGCTAACACCCCGTCAACCAAACATTCGCGATTAATAAATCATTATTCGGGAAATTGCAGAGTATAATTTCCCCGCACAAAGCACTACTGCCAAAAAATTCAACTCCAGCACTTGTGAATGGGTGCCGCAGTGCCACTGTCGGACTGCCGAGGGTGGGCTGGGCCCCTCCTTAAAAAATGGAGGGGGGCCGGGCCCCCCCGGGCCCCCCCCTGACTTTAAGCCCTGGACAGGGTGTGTCTTGTCTCTTCCCTGTCCACGTCTTCAAAGCGCACCCACATCGTAGACATACCAGAGAACACCCATGACATTACTATTTGAAGTCCGTGACGTCACGCGCTGAGATTTTGGCGCGGAATTTAAAAATGAAACTTTGGCCTTGATTTTCTTCTCTATTAATAAACCTACGATGGTGAGATTAACATTATAATTATCCGAGTACAATTTATCAATATAAACCGATTCATTGTTTCACTTTAGTGACCCTTTAAGCGCTTTCCCTCTTCTCTCGTCCCGACGAGAGCGCTGGAAGCTACACAGGGATGAATGGCACGGGGTAAAGAAGTTACGTCAGCGCGTGTCATAACCTTGATCACGCGTGATGAAACGTGACCGCTCTTTCCCATTGTGATTCCTAAGCGATGTGTTATAGCAGGGGCGTAGCCAAGGGAGGGAGGGCGGGTTGGGGGTTCAACCCCCCCCCCCCGAAATTTTTCAATTTTGCATGTGTATATATGAACGCACACATACAAACGCACACACGAAAGTACATAAAGTATGGCTGAACCACCCCCCCCCCCCGAAAAAAATCTCTGGCTACGCCCCTGTGTTATAGTGCCTAGAATATACAGTATATTCTAGGCACTACAGCTGTGTGTAATGTTAGCAGACGACGGAGCGCGGCCACGTGGCGACACCTCGCGGCAAGACGCGCATCTGATCCAAACGCCGCTATTGATTTATGTCGGCTATTGGCCAATAGCATGCTATGTGTTTTTCCATGTCAAACAGCAGGTGCCCCGCCCACAGAATAGAGTGAAGGCAGACCTCTGATAAAGAGAGCGCGCTTGAGAAAATGGTACCTTCGCGCTCCGCTTCTAAACGCTCCTCGCAGCACCGACTGTAATATTTGGCCGAACTCTTCATAGCAGTGTCTGCTATCCGCAAGATGTGTTTTCCCACCAAGTCTGAAGAGTGGTTCATGGCCCCCGTGGGTGCCAATATACTGATCGAGCCGAGTTGGCCGGTCATTCGAGTTCATTGTCTCTGAAAAGCGAGGGAATACGGTGAGTTTTCTCACCTTACGCTGCTCAACACGCCAGCATTGTTTATATGTGCTTGTGCTTGCCTGCGCGCAGGATACCATGAGCGAACCATTCACCGTAAAAACGGCCGAGTAAATAACCTTACTTATAGCGCTTGTGTGTGTGTCACTCCCTGTCCCGTCCTCGTCGATTCGGTATTGCGCTTAACGTTATGCATATGTCGCACCAACAAGGCCAAAGATCCACCCTTGCTAACCTTACTTTCTTTTGTTGGCTAATGCACTTCCATTATAGTGGTTAGAAAAGAAGAAAAAATGTTGAAGGAGCAGTTCTTCACGCAGCAAGCCTTGACAAGCAAACGCTCCGTGACGCCAGCAGTATTGACCTAGCATGACATCCGAGGCGCAGCGCATTGGCCGTGTACGTTTGTGCAGCCGCAGCTTTGGACAGACTTTTTTTAGGAGCGAAGCACCTTAGGGTCTCGGCGGTTCGGCGTGCATTGTGCATCGTCGTCGCTGTTGGGACTAAACGTTGGCTGGGACGGTCCATTTGCTTGAGCGCAAGAGGGCGCCGCTCGCCGTGTGGCGATATTTTTCAGGGATAAAGCAATAATGCTTATTCCTCCTCCTCCAGGGACTTTATGTGGCGAGAGAGAGTGAACGGTGCGCGTTGACTATAGAAATGCTCGCTCTTTCTGGGATGAACGCTGAACTACCAGCTCGCAAGGAACGAGAACGCGCCCTCGCCCGCGAGAAACAATGCCGACGCAGGCAGCGTCTGCTAGCGAGTTTCTTGATTGAAAATACCGACTGCTCGCGCTACACAATCGTTCACCGGCCACCCCGTATATAGAGGCACTGTCCCCAGATCTTGATCTGCAACGTAGTGCCGGTGGGATAAAATTAACTACATAAGAGTTCTCCGAGCACACTTTATTTCTCTTCTGTGTAGTTTAACAATAAAGATTCGCAGCGTGCACGTTAACTAAAAGCGGACTGCGGCTCTCTGTCTAATCTTCTGTCTCTCATTGCCCATTAGCAGTGATTTTGCTTTGGGAAACACCGGCGCACACTGCATGCTTCGCCCCTCCACAGGTTTCACGTTAGTGAAGCAATTTCATTATAACGCCAGCAGTCCGGAATATTTTTTTTTGCTGTAACTTTGTTGCGCAGCGCTCTTGATGATGATGATGATGTCCTCGTCTTGATGGCGCTCACCCACAAAGGGGGATGGGCAAAGGCAAGAACCGGGCGGCAGGATGCTTGAGGTAATCACCAATTATACTAAACAAATCTTTAAATTTAGGTTAAAAAATGTAATTGTTGAAGGAGCAAGCGAACAGACTATCGTTTCGGTAGTTTCTAAGATAAATAATAACAGATTTCGAATCAAGATTATGGACAGAGATAAATAGGCTAACACGGTAATCTTTTTGTTTCATTGATGTAATCGAACACAGCAGAGCAGACATCCCTGTGGCTATACCCTAACAAAGTGCCGCCAAATGATAAAATTTCTGGAACATTCATTGCTAATCCTAACTTCTTAAATGGCGCTACAAGGTATCTTTTTCTCTGATTAGAGTGGCGGCGACAAAATAAAAAGAAATTATCTATTGTTTCAATTTCATTGCAAAACATGCATAACGAGGACACCTTGAGGCCAGCTTTATGTAGGTAATAATTCAATTGCTGAATCCTACATCTTAATATGGTGTATGAAACTTCTAATTGGCGAGATAAACACCATTGTTTATTCCAGCCATATCTTAGATGTGCGAAGTCTTTAAATTTATCCAATGAGAATTTGCCTATTTCGCTTTGCAAACAAGCACTTCTGAATCTCAATGCTGTCGCGTAAGCCGTATCTGGTAAAATTGGGATGAGGGGTCCACTCAGGGCGATTGTGGCTAATGAGTCAGCCATTTCGTTCAGATATTCCGCGGTGTCCTGGTACCCATAGCAACTGAACTTTTTGTAAGTTTGTCGGTATTAGGTAACTAAACAAACGAATGAGTGTTAAATTTGTTGTCGCAGAAAGTGCAGTACATACTGAGAGAGAATCTGTAATTATCACTGCTGTTGATTCACTTGTGGGAAGTGTGCGCAATGCTAGAACAATTGCCAATAATTCTGCTATGAATATAGGAGTATAATCTGGCGATCGAACCGAAAAAGACCAGTCAAGAAAAGGAGAGAAGATGCCAACCCCCGCCTTTTCCTTTGATAATGATGCATCAGTCGCAATTATATTGCTTATTTTCAGGTTAGCTATATAACCTTCTAACTGGTTATTTAGATACCGAAATGGCATCTGTTTCGCATTAGAAGGGAAAATACCGTGAAATTGTATTTGAAGATTTGAATTAGGATTACCTGTTGAGCCAATATGTTTAATTTTTACATTCAGTGGTTCTAGCAATGCTTGTACAAATATAATCTGTGGGGTGTGTAGTCGTGACCAATGTTTTTCAAAGAATAAACTCGGTTCTTTAATGAAAACGTAAAATGATCGTCTCTGAGGCGAATCGTATATCTTGAGGAATGTTTGAACAGTAAGTAATTTGAATCTACTTAACAAAGAAGGTAGTCGCGCCTCCATATACAACACATTGTTAGCAACAAACTTTGGAAGTCCAAGGCACAAACGCATAGCTTTCCCTTTCCAATAGTACTAGGGGTCTCATTTTATAAGTTGCGCTGCCAGAAAATAAAACGCACCCGAATTTCAGTGCTCCCTCCCTATTTTTCTTCCTCCACGACTTTCATCAATGCTTTCCCATATTAGCGAAACAGTCTTCAAAATGCCTCAGATTTTCGAGGTTAGGGCTCGTGATACATTAACACACACATTACATCACATAGCTGGAGCTAGCGTTCGCAATTTCGGGCTAGGAAATTAGTGAAGGTTCTACACTAAATTTGGCAGATTAATCATCATCGTCCGCCTGACTACGCCCACTGCAGGACAAAGGCCTCTCCCATGTTCCGCCAATCAACCCGGTCCTGTGCTTGCTGCTGCCACGTTAGACCCGCCAACTTCTTAATCCTGTCCGCCCACCTAACTCTTGTCTACCTATGGCACACTTGTCTTCTCTTGGAATCCAGTCCGTTACTTTTAATAACCAGCGGTTATCTTGCCTTCGCGTTACATACCCTAGCCATGCCCATTTCTCCGATTCAGCTAAGATGTCCTTTTAACATCCGTTTGTTCCCTGACCAACTCTGCTCTCTTGTTCCTTAAGGTTAAACCTGTCACTTTCCTTTCCATGACTCGCTGCGTATGGCAGATTATGTAAGCTCAATTAAGCCGCCGGCGTACCGGACTACCCAAGTCCTCTGTTCCGACCATACTTTTTTCTGCAGTAACTTTAGTAGCGATCTCTGGTTTGCATCACTCGTGGCACTTCTGGGGTCCAGCATGTGGTACTACAAGTCCACAGAAATCTTTGCCTTGTATGTTCCACTCACAAGGTTTTGGCATTGGAAGCAAACAAGCGTAGCGTACAGATCACTTGGCAGTTGTGTCAGCAAAGCGTAAAGCGGGAGCATGGCATGAAAGTAGTAGAAATTTTGAACAGAATGGGCTGCGCACTATTTCTGTCGCTCTAAGCACAGCTTCGAGAGAAAGCAAAAGTAACACGCACAGCTTGCAACATTACTGACCAAACTACGTGGATGGTAAACCAGTGAATTCACAGCAAGGAGACATAGAAAAAAAAAACGGTCTGTCACATGGACATGACCTTGGTTCAAGTATACTGGTGTTTCATGAAATGAGACTGAAAATGTTAAAAAAATAAGGGAAATGCAATAGTTGCTCACTGCCTCCATAATTACATTATCTACGAGGCAGACACCTTAGCATGACTAGAGACATCAATTATGACCGTAATTAAAGAAAATAACTTTTTAACAAGTTGAGACGAGCGGTCAGGTCGAATGGGAGTAGAGCCCTTTCTACGAGGGGCCCATTGGTGCTTCGAGATTTCCACAAAGCAGACGCAAATAAACTCAACAGTGTGAAAGATGAAATCTGATCAGTTTCGCTTGCAAAACCGAAACAACAGCGTTACAAAAGTTATGACAGCGAGGACCGTGTGCTCCTCGATGTCGTAGCTCTCTCTCTGCAATCTGCAGAAGGTAGCCAATCACAATTGAGTGTGTGACTGAGGTATTCACGATGTTTCAACGTTTTAGTTGAAGCAACCTTCAACAGATTTGTCTCCTTTTTTAAAGCGGAGATCTTAGGCACCTGTTCCTGCAGTGAGTGTCTGTGTGCATGGTTTATAGTAGCTGAGAGAATGAACACAGTGAAAGATGGAAGCGAACACAGAGAGGATGATAAATGGGTGAGGAGGAAAGCAGAATGCTGCACAGCACTACGAGATGGCGTTATAGTTTTTGCAATCTGCGCCGCTGAAACTTATTGCTGCCACCCCCAAGGGACCTGCGAAATGAAAACACTAGGGATGGGCAAATAGTAAATTTGAAGTTCTAAGCGAATCCAAAGCTAATAATGATTTGGTCGAATAATTTCGATATCAAATAGTTCGATAGTACTCACCACATATTAAGAAAAATTGAGCATTTTCTTCATGACCCTCGCACGATATTTTTAAGAATTGGAACTAGGTATGAGTGAATGTCAATTTTTGGTTTGAAATTAAGTGGAAGAAACCTTGAATGGTATCAAAATTTGACTAGCAGTAGGGTGCAAGTTATATGTGATAGTAGAATACGTTACAAGTTAGAAATTACTATACTTAGCACATGTAAGCCCATATAACACGCTGTTAAATTTTAGAACTTTGCCATCTCCCACTACAGGGAACCATGTGGGGATGCGAAGGAGCGCATGGGTCGACTTAAAGTTCCGTTCATCACAGGCACCTTGCCCGATGTTAACGCGTCTTTGCATGTGGAGCACACCGTGAATTCACTGTAGTTGCCGTTACTCGTCCCAAACTCTTGTTGGAGCACGCCACGCGGGTTCATCGCGCATCTGCAGAAGCTCGTTCCCCAACGCCATCACGTGATTGCTGAAAGAGTGTAAGGGGGAGAGGCCACAGCGTCTTACCCAGCCCCTTAAGGCCCGAATGCACGTACGCGTTGCAGCGCGTCAACGCGTACGTGTGTTCGGGCCTTTACACAGGCCCGAACGCGCTAGCACGTGCCAGCGCGTTCTGACTAGGATACAACGCGTTGGTTCATCGCGCGTCTGCAGAATCTCGTTCACCGACGCCATAACATGATTGCTGAGAGAATGTAAGGGGGAGAGGCCACGGCGTCTTACCCAGCCCCTTATACAGGCCCGAACGCGCTAGCGCGTGCCAGCACACGTGGTTCTGTCTGCGTTACGCCAAGCTAGAACAGCATACGGCAGCCCGAGCCCCTAAAGTTCTCTGCACGTATCATCATCAAGGCGGTCGAAGAACAAGACGAAGACTTCTCCTTGGCACGAGCGCGCGCTCAATATGTTACAGATGGCTATGGTAGGTTTTAGAAAGCGGACGGTCGCCAATGGAACTACGGACAAAGCCCAGCGCAAAAACTGCTTCGCATCTAAAAAATATGTATACTTAATTAACCTTAAAGTGTGGCTTCACGGCAGTGCAGATTTCTCCTGGCAGGGTGGTTTCATGGTACAGCAAGCCGATGCTGCAGTGAAACCACCTTTACAGGGGGTTATGTGCGGTCAAACACATATTCGTTCATTTCGAATACTTCGAAATTTCTAATAATGTAAATTCGTATCGAAGCCAATTCGTACACTTTAATATTCATTCGAATATTCGAAACGTCCAAATATTCGCCCATCCCTAGAAAACACGTATGCAGCTGCACTCGAAATTCATATCATGGAGCATTGCAATCTTCTGTAATCTTTCACCGTGTAAGCTGTTACGAGCTGACAACAGCCGATTTTGGTGGCACAGTTGTCCGTCACAAATATCACGCACGAAGTAAAAAACAGGAATCAAACCCAGGCACTCTGTGTGGCAGCCTAGTATTCTACCAAAGAGCCACACCGGTGCTAGAAAGTTCTGTGCAAACGGAGCCTATACAGGCATTATGTCGGGTAAGAAATCACGTTAAGAGATGTAATATTGCGTAGCAAAAGAGTAAATTTCATACCAGG
This sequence comes from Rhipicephalus sanguineus, assembly GCF_013339695.2. Lineage (NCBI taxonomy): Eukaryota > Metazoa > Arthropoda > Arachnida > Ixodida > Ixodidae > Rhipicephalus > Rhipicephalus sanguineus. Next base: position 69,641,988 of record NC_051185.1, on the reverse strand, counting down.
TGTCGCACAATGCGAATTGTGTAAAGAGTAGGTGATTTAAAGCTTCTCACCCATTACAAAGTGCTCAGCCATAATTCATCGTCAGTCCCAGCATCAACAAAGTGTGCAGCTAAGTAGGTGTGAGTATTGCCTTACAGGCACGTAGTGGGTACTTTGTTACTTAGCAACTATGATGAATTACCACACAGTGGGAACTTCACTAAAGTTGAACCCCTTTATAAGAGGCACGCATGGGGGAGAAATTCTTGCCTGTTATATGAGGTGTCTCTTATAAGCAGGGTACTAAGTTATGCATCTTCCTATCAGCCCTTACTTTCATGTAGCACACTGGTGTCTCTTATACCCCACGTGTCTCTTATATCAGTGTCTCTTATAAAGGGGTTCAACTGTACTTTGAAAATGGTTATGGTGCAGTGGGTACATTGCCACTGTACTTGCAGTAGTCGCTTTGAGAGAGGTTACAACAGGCTCTATAAAGGCTGCTCCTATAGCTTACGCTGCGACTGTTCTGCGGGTTCTGTGCAGGCTTGTCATTGTATCCCCCCTAATGCGTCTCCACTGTATTTGGGGTGATTGTTGGCACTACCGTGCTTGGTACGAAAGCCCGACCTTTGAACATGGTTTCAAAGTCATGCATTGGTGACTCAAAGGCATTACCTAACTTGCGTTCACAATCAAGATTAACAGCCTCTTTTTGTCGTTAGGAGGCCACCTGCCTTCTAATCCTCCAAAACACCAGAGTCACAGTCTGAGAAATAAACAACACGGACAGCTTCGAGTAAATAGAAAGAGCCAGTGTATTTTTTTTTTCTCCGAGCAGCACACCATCCCCTCAACGACACCACATAAAAAAAAAGAACACTGCCTCCGCCCACAGCACCGCGGAGGGGGAGAAAGAAAACAAACATACAAGTCTGAAATAAACACACGTACATTTCTGGCCGTAGAATGCTCGTAGTATTTATAAGTATGTATATAAAAAACCCCAGCCATTACATACAATCTCCTATAGACATGCAGCCAACTTTAGCCGTCAGTGGACAAAAATGAAGACACTGTCGAAAGGTTCGGGACAGGTTGGGCAGATGGAAAGGGGCTGAAAAAAGAAAAATAGGAGAAAGAAAAAAAGCAACTGGCACAGTTCATACACTTGCTGCTCTACAGAGCAATAGAGGGGAACCCTAATACTGTACAAGAGAGACAGAAAAAGAGGGGTGAAATGGAAGTTAAATCCTAAACGCAAAAAAAAAAAGCTTGACAAGGCTGGTAGTACGTGGTAGTTGGTACTCCGGCGGTAGCGAACGGTAGCAGGGGTACAGGCATGGCGGTAGTCGTCTTGTTTCTTTTCTTTTCTTTTTTTCACGAGAGGAAATCAAGAGTGGTTGATAGGTAGCGTTTGTGGCTCTGTTGCATTCCTGTCTGTACACATCACAAATAAAGGAGGAGGAGGAGGGGGTGCTGGTAGAAGCAGGAACAGCAGCGCGGAGGCCTCCCGTCTTCATCGTCCTCTCATCTCCTCAGGCAAAGCCGAAGCCTTCGGTGCACTCCTGGATGGCCTTGAGCAGCATGGTACGCAGCTTGTCGTAAGTCTCGTAGGCCGGTAGGTCCAGCTGGTTGAAGCTGCGAAGGACAAAGGAACAATGGTCAAAAGAACTGGCAACTTCATAGGTCGGCAAAAGCAGTTAATTGGGGAAGCAGTTTTTGGACATTAAAGTGTCTTATCATTTAGGCTAAGGGGATGAAAACTTCAGTGGATGAAAACATTGTTTAGTGCCATAGGCGAAGAACAGCATGAACACAACTTTTTAAAGCTTCAGATGAAGAGTGCTTGCTTCAATTTGAAACAGAGGCTAGTGAAATCTGAGAACTATGTTAGGTTTAAAAAAATTCTCTGCGGCAAGGACAGACCACTCAAGTCCAACCAAATTATGCTGCATCTCTGAAGCACTGTCAAACACACTTGCAAGTGAGTGAAGTGATTGAATTTGACAAATTGCTATATACTTCAAGAACCAAGACAATGCGACAGAGTTCCAAGTACCAAGATAGGCTGGCTTTTCGCTGTGCCGACTCAGCAATGCCTTGATGCACCAGACACCAATGCAGCCGTTCTAGGCAACGAGAGAAGACGTCGCACGTCACACCCACATTAGCAGTGGGTGTGACGTGCTTCAGTGTAGCTGACATGACCTTTTCATGCCCATCATGCGTTCAGGCCTCACTTTTCCGCCAACCTAACCTAACCAACCCAACCACTCAAAGCAGCTAATTTTAGTGCAGTTGACACGACAAATTTTCACACCTGTCGTACATTTAGCCCTCATTTTACGGTCAACCTACCCTAACAAACCCAACTGTTTAAAGCAGCTAATTTTCAGGCCTGACTTCTGTGTCAGTTTAACCTAATGAAATGCTGGAGCTCTGGTCTATGACCCAAGTCTCGTGGGTTCTTGCTCACCAAGTGTGGGCCGACGGCAGTCTGTCGGTGGACCGGTCGTCCCGGTGGATCTGGAAGCGTTGGACGCCGTTCATCCCCTCCAGGGCCGCAAAGCCCTGCAGCGGCACCTTGGACGTGCCTGTCACAAACTGGAGGAACTTGGCTCGGTCCGCTTGGTCCATGGAGCGCAAGGCTCGCCAGAACCACTGAATCTGCAGGGAAGTGGCCTGGTACTTGTGGTACTCTGTGTGGGCCCGCAGGTCATCCACGTCGATGCTGGGCAGTCCCGAGATGAGCAGCTCGAGCTCCTGCTCGTTGAAGATGCCGATGAGACGCTTGGGGATGATCTCGTAAAAGCCCTCGAGGAAAGCATTGAGCTGCCGCCGGATGGCGCCCGTCATCTTCTCTTGGCACACGAGGCGCACGTACTCCTGGGTTGTCTCCTCCGTGACAGGCAGGTGCCGGCCGCCGGGCTTGAGGTCGCGCACCTCTGTCACGCCAAACTCCTGGACTTCGACGCTGAAGGTCAGCTCGTAGCCCAGCGCCCGCACGCCGTGCTCCAGAAGAAACACCAGGCCCTGTGTGAGAAGCAGCGAGAAGTGAGCAAAATGTACAAGTGGTAAAAGGGCGTCCAATGCGTTAAAAGGGACTTGGATTCACGGACCGTTCCATCGCTCACCGTTGGACTTCATACGTGAAGCAAACTTGTATGTGTATTTATGACTCCATGTAGTACTTTGCCTCAGGGCAGGCTTTCGAAGTTTACAAAAAAACAACAACAACAACAAAAGTAACACAGATAGGCGCATTAACAGCTACAAAACTATCCACAAAAATCAGCTTTCGATATCCAGATGCACTCATAGGCTGAGGTGGAGACCTTCTGCATTACCTAGGGCAACCTTCCTCAAGCAAAGAAGAAAATTAACCCAGCCTATCTTAACATCGCCAGTCTGAGAAGTTGATGATGATGATTAGTGGAGTTTATTGGCGCAAGGGCCAGATGTGGCCAAAGAGCGCCAGAGCGATGATAATGAACTGTGCATTACGCAGTGTGCGTGAAACAGATGTGACGTGGCTGTAAATGGGCCTAAAAGCAGTCGCTGTAAGTGAGTAAGATATACATACATTAAAATTATGGCAATAACAAATGATGTGTGCTATGAAGACATAAAATTCATTAAAAATAATACGAATATCAAATAAAAACTTGGCCTGGAGCACTAGTGCCTCGGCAGAGCCCTTAAAACAAGGGCATGGAGGCATGGGCTCATTGAAAGCTGCTATCACAGCGGCATCTTCTGGAAGAGGACGCGCTATGAACTTGTTGGGCTAAAAACATTCAATACTACATCTTTTAAAAATCCAAGGACTGATTTTGCGTCAAAAAGCGGCTCTTCGCCGAGAAACATAATAGGATGTAGAGGAAGATGATAGCGGTATGCTAAGGGAAAATATTTCTTTCTCTCTCTTTCAGCTTCCGGACATTCCAGGAGGACGTGGAGGACGGTTAGCCTCTCGCCACATCTACCACACGTAGGAGGTTCATCGCCAGTCAGCAGAAAGCTATGGGTACCATATGTGTGTCCTATTCTGAGGCGACAGAATAGGACATCAGTTCGCCGTGTTCTCGTAGCGGAAGGCCAGTAACCTAACTGCGGCTTAATCAAGTGAAGCTTATTATTTATTTCTGTGTCCCACAAGCGTTGCCAGTGGCTTCGCAGTTTCTTACGTAAGAAGGGTTTTAGATCTGTTGCAGGGACAGTAGCGGTAGGGTTAATAGCGCGCAATATAATTGACGTGGCCATTTGGTCAGCTAACACATTGCCCTCGATGCTTCTATGGCCAGGTACCCAGCAAATAGTAACATGCTGGTTGGACATATACGCTGTACACAGAACGGAATATAGCTGAGAATATAGTCTGAGAAGTTGCCCGATTAGTGACACTGCTTTTAAAATTTCAACTCCGATGTCCCAAACAATAATTTCGAGCTCACGTTCTTCATCATGATGCAGTCATGTCAAAAAAAGGGGACGTTTGTTTCCGACTAAGGTTGCACACAGAGTGGCACACTATGGTGAAGATCACGACATTTATAGAGAAGAATAAAATGTTGCGAATGAACGTATGTCACACTGCATGCTGGAATTGAAATTTGACGACATCTGAGCAATCTGTAAACAAGGATTGAATGTGAACGCACCTGGTAGAAGGAGTAGTCCTCACTCTCCATGTCCGTGTACTTGACTGGCTTGCCCAGAATGTGTTTGTAGAAGGAGCGTGTGAAGTAGCACTCGAGCAGCTTGTTGTCGTACACCGCCTTGGCGATCACGCGCCCCACAAACTTGAAGTAGCTCAGGTGGTTCGAGTTGCAGTGCGATGCCGGGTTGATCATGTAAGTCACCCGGTCGCCCGGCGACGTTGTGAACAGGGCGTACATGGGGTTGAAGATCTCGCGGGAAATGATAGTGTACCACTCGCGGAGCAGGCCACCCGCGTCCTGACCCTCCTCGCCCTCGAAGACAATGTAGAAGCGGTTCTTCCACTCCTCCGGGGGACGGCGGTGCAGCTCGCGGAACGAGTCCTCGAAGACGTGCTCCCGCCTGACGTGAACCGCCAGGTCTTCGCGCCGTGAGCCCTCGTCGAGCCGTTCGAGCTCGTGCCGGAAGTACCGCCGCTTGACGTCGAAGTCGAGCACGCGCGTGTGGTCGACAAGCACTGCAAATGGGCCATCGGCTAGGGGAGTGCTTGACTGGCGCAGGATCTGGTTCAGCACCTGTGGGAAGTGGCAAGGACAACCACTTAATCTTGTGCACACTGAGGAGGACACACTGAGGAGTCAAACACTGACCTTACCTTTTGCAATTAAAGAACTATATCTAGAATGCTCCTCAGCGATTTGCCGCTTATGACAAATGTATGCTTATAATAAATGCAGGATTTGCCAAAGCTAATTTCACTTTGGATGCAACATCATCATAATGAGGTTTGACTTCAAGTGGATGCCAGAGCTGCACTAAGTGAAATTGTAGTAAGGTTACTGCAGAATGTTGTAAAGCCAAGCTCCGCTTATTACGTAGTTCTAGCAAGAAAGTAAACTTTTGTAAAAAACACCTAGTAAAGGGTGAGCTTACCGTCCTGTGTGTCTCGGCGAAACCCAGGAACTTCTGGACGTCTGGGTGGAGGTGGGCATCGGCGGGGCGCTCTGCGCCGGGCGTGGCAGGCGGTTGGCCGTCCTGCTGTTGGGCCAGGGGCGACAGGGGAGCCATCTCCTGGTGGATGTGTGCGAGCTGCGTCTCGCGGCTTTCCGAACGATACTCGCGCCGCCGGGGAGCCACGTCCCGTGAGCTACCCGCAACGGCACTGCCGCCCGCGGCCGCAGCAGCCGAGGGGGCGCTGGCGTGCACCAGGAAGAAGGCCTCCACAGCTGGCTGAAGAACCAGCACGGCATGCTGGTCCTGTGTACCACCACAAGCAAAGAAGATGTTACACCATGTTCTCTTTTTTTTTTTATTCGCATAATGGCTAAGTGCAGCATCAAGTACAACGCTCGCTTCAAATGGAAACCATTTTATTGCAGAAGATCAGTAAATTACAGAGCTGCAAGGCAGTTTGATACCAAAGAATCCACAATCCATTGGGGGAAGAACCAGCAGGCACATTACCTCCAAGACCTGTGATGTCAGAGTCTAAGCAGACAAGTGCCTCTGTATCTAGCTCCCGTCAAAACACAGCCCTCTACAACAGGGGCCGAACCCCCGAGCTTAGCAGTGCAATGCTATGGCCACAAAGATACTGTGGTGGTCTGTGGTGGGCGTGAATATTTACGACACTCTCCCATTCATTAAATGATAAGCCAATTAACTGCCGAGTTGCAAGTTCTGGATTGTGCCAAATGCCTCAAGATAACTTGGTTATATCCAAAAATTTGTTATAAACGTATATTTGTAACGCTACCAATGACAAGACTATCCATTTACTTCGTTATATTCATGTTCTTTATATTGAGGTTTGAGTGTACCTGTGTGTCGGCCAATTCTAGTAGGCAATCACTGAGGGTGCTCCAAAGGGAATCCAGCTTCAGCTCCTCACTCAGGGGCAGCGGCTCATCCGTGGCACCGGCTTCCGATGCCGGTACAGAACCTTGCCGTGTCGGTGTGGATGCGGCCAACGGTTGTGCGGAACCATTCTGCCCATTGGCTGCAGCCGGGCCACCAGACACTGTCAAAACATCGGGGTAAAAAAAGAAAGGGGAGGGTTCAAGTTGGTCGTCAAGACAACCTACAAGATGACACAGACTCAGTTATTTTGTTGAGAAAAACAAATAAGCTGAAGTGTTGCACAACGGACGACAGAACACAGTAGAATGTCCTGAAAGCAGGACCAGTATAACGAAACAACTCAAGCCTGTTAGATTGCATGCCACTTTTATCATCCACCATATGTGAATCCCACCGATAATGCATGCGGACTGTCACTTTGGCCACTGACAAAGTGTGAAAAGAAATCACACTGACATACTATCTTTTACGTTATCCTGACCCACAAAATGAATCATGTTCACAGCGCGGAGGGGGGGTGGGGGAGGGGGGGAACCACTCTCCGCTGTCATCTCTGCACGCATATCATGAAGAATAAGCATGTTCCTTTGGAGCCTTTTACAAAAACAATGCCAGAACTTAAGGCACAGATCTGTGCACACTACTGTGGCCAAGCTGATCAAAATTTCACCCTGCTAAGTAAAGAGTGGCACTGTAAGGCAGCCACCCATGCCAGGACTGCACAGCATGAACTACTGAGTTTCCCAGAAAAACTTAACAGAGAAAACACTCACTGTGAATGACAGAACATATATTTAGAATTTGTCATACTGGAATTCTAACAGTCATTTTTCTACACAAAGCAGGGCAACAAATTAGGTGGTTGCACATGATCAATTCGCGAAGTCGCAAAGCCATTCAAAGCCAGCAGAACAAAGTTTCGATAAATTCAAGTGTGTGTAAATCCCAGTGCTCCCACAGTATTCCCAAGCTGGCAGAGCTACCATAACGGTATTTTCCATAGACACCGATGCTTTTTTGCAGTGTGTATGAAAAAGTACTTTTTGAAGAAGCCAAATATTTTTTGCAGAAGCCATATTGCCGAGCCAGCTGTTGATTGTGACTACAGTGTCCAAGGATATGAAGGAGAATCGCGGAAACCCGAGATGATCGCAGAGTGCAGGCGTTTTTGTTCATTTCAGTATCACGAGACTGCTCGCAGCCACGATTTTTGTGGAAGATGACAAAGCTGCACAATGTTCATACTGGCGTGACAGCAACCACCACCCTTTATCACCCCTGCTTGAGGTGAAGCAAGCGCTCACCGCCAGCACCATCGACATCCATGTGGTTGTTGGCGTTAGGCTGCACCGGGCACAGTGCGCGCTCAGCAAGTGGTGTGCTGGTGCTGAATGAGTCTGTTGACCACGAGAAGGCCAGGGGCTCTGCTGACGTGGGAATGTCGCACGCCCCCGACACTGCGCACACACACACACATAGACAGACATGCCAGCGCTGAATGGCTGATCAGAACCACCGGGCCTCTCACGATCGTGCCACGTGAGAGAAGGAACTTGCCCTTGGAAATGGGCCACAGAAGCACGGGAGAAATTATATTGAATTACACGCGTACTGTTAGCATCAAAAGTTTACAGACGATTGATTCTGCTTTAAAGCTGAATGTTTCAGCAGCTCAAGCTTACTGTAGCTGGCAATAACCTAAGAATGCAGTTGCTTATGTAGCGCTTTCCAAAACAATGGTTATACAGACGTGACAATTGCTGCTAAATAAAAGCCCACAATGCTCATGTGTAGGTGGGCGAGTTTCTTTCGTCCCTGTGTTGTGTGTGTCTCTTTAATTTGCTTGAGTAGTGTTATGGCAGATGTGAAATTTTTCAATGCCAGCATTTTCAAGTTTTCAAAGTGCACAGGCATAAAGTGAAGACGCGCAGCAGTTTAGTGGGCAGAGCACATGCTTACGTTGTCACCAAGTATAGTACGTGCAAACACCAGCCATGGGCACAAACTGCTTGAAAACCCCAACTTCATGAAACTCGCAGCCGGAAAACTTTTGATGCCAAATATCAGTCATATGTATGTGTGTGTGTGTGTGCATGCACCCAAGCAATGTTACAACATCTGGGCCCACTCACTTTTCCAATGCACACTGCAGGGCAGACTCGAAAGGCAGATGAAACAACAACCACATGACACCCAGACCAGTTTTTAGATGCAAAAGCATCTTATGCTCGGGGCAGTGTCCGCACCCATACTGCGCATGAGCCAACTCCACCCGTGGCACTGCCTCCGCTTCGTTTCTCCTCTCCCGTCTCTCTCGCTCCACCACAGCTGCGCGCTCGTATATAATGCGGCGCGCTCGCTCCTGTTGCACTCTTCTTCACAACGGCGTATGGACGCTCGCGAAGCTGAACGTAAATGGCAATACCGGCAAGCGTTGCACTCTCTTTCGCAACGGCGCTATGGACGCTCGCGAAGCTGAACGTAAACGGCAACGCTTACACTCTCCTTTGCAACGACGCTATGGACGCTCACGAAGCTGAACGTAAACGGCAACGCTTACACTCTCCTTTGCAACGGCGCTATGGACGCTCGCGAAGCTGAACGTAAACGGCAACGCTTACACTCTCCTTTGCAACGACGCTATGGACGCTCGCAAAGCTGAACGTAAACGGCAACGCTTACACTCTCCTTTGCAACGACGCTATGGACGCTCGCAAAGCTGAACGTAAACGGCAACGCTTACGCTCTCCTTTGCAACGACGCTATGGACGCTCGCGAAGCTGAACGTAAACAACAACGCTTACACTCTCCTTTGCAACGGCGCTATAGACGCTCGCGAAGCTGAACGTAAGCGGCAACGCTTACACTCTCCTTTGCAACGGCGCTATGGACGCTCGCGAAGCTGAACGGAAACTGCAACGCTTACACTCTCCTTTGCAACGACGCTATGGACCTTCGCAAAGCTGAACGTAAACGGCAACGCTTACACTCTCCTTTGCAACGACGCTATGGACGCTCGCGAAGCTGAACGTAAACGGCAACGCTTACACTCTCCTTTGCAACGACGCTATGGACGCTCGCGAAGCTGAACGTAAACGGCAACGCTTACACTCTCCTTTGCAACGACGCTATGGACGCTCGCGAAGCTGAACGTAAACGGCAACACTTACACTCTCCTTTGCAACGGCGCTATGGACGCTCACGAAGCTGAACGTAAACGGCAACGCTTACACTCTCCTTTGCAACGACGCTATGGACGCTCGCGAAGCTGAACGTAAACGGCAACGCTTACACTCTCCTTTGCAACGACGCTATGGACGCTCGCAAAGCTGAACGTAAACGGCAACGCTTACACTCTCCTTTGCAACGACGCTATGGACGCTATGGACGCTCGCAAAGCTGAACGTAAACGGCAACGCTTACGCTCTCCTTTGCAACGACGCTATGGACGCTCGCGAAGCTGAACGTAAACAACAACGCTTACACTCTCCTTTGCAACGGCGCTATGGACGCTCGCGAAGCTGAACGTAAACGGCAACGCTTACACTCTCCTTTGCAACGACGCTATGGACGCTCGCGAAGCTGAACGTAAACGGCAACGCTTACACTCTCCTTTGCAACGGCGCTATGGACGCTCGTGAAGCTGAACGGAAACGGCAACGCTTACACTCTCCTTTGCAACAACGCTATGGACCTTCGCAAAGCTGAACGTAAACGGCAACGCTTACACTCTCCTTTGCAACGACGCTATGGACGCTCGCGAAGCTGAACGTAAACGGCAACGCTTACACTCTCCTTTGCAACGGCGCTATGGACGCTCCCGAAGCTGAACGTAAACGGCAACGCTTACACTCTCCTTTGCAACGACGCTATGGACGCTCGCGAAGCTGAACGTAAACGGCAACACTTACACTCTCCTTTGCAACGACGCTATGGACGCTCGCGAAGCTGAACGTAAACGGCAACACTTACACTCTCCTTTGCAACGGCGCTATGGACGCTCACGAAGCTGAACATAAACGGCAACGCCGGCAAGCGAATCTCGAAGCTGCGAAAGCGCACGTTCACTGTGCTTCCGTCATTCTCTCTCAGTACAACAGTGTGCGAAACGCCATGAACAACGTCAACGTCAGCGCTAGTTGCAGCGGCAGCGCCACACCGCAGAGCAGAGGAAGGCACGAGAAGCCGAACATGAACGTCAGCGTCGGCAAGCGGTAATTCAAACGCCTCGACAACCACCGTCTCATGAGTCACATAAGAGAAACAGAAACTCGATGCACACCCCCCCGCGACACTTCTGCATCCCACCATGGTTGCCCATAGGGGGAGATGATGTGTATTTAGGGTGTTCTCAGCGTGCCACGAACTATGCCGTTTAAAAGTATTACACGGATGAGCTGCCAATGTAAACTGTGCAGTTTATATTGGTAAACAACTATTGTAAAAGAACTCCAACGCAGTGGTTCAAAGTATATTCCAATTTATATGGCATTTCTTGTGCAAAGTTGATGTTTTAAACTTACGTTCCCGATCAAATTTTACAAACCTTCTGCCGAGTTTTGCAAAACAATTGGAGGCCTAAACAAAGGTCCTAGTAAACAAACGCAATAACACGTGGCAATAACAAAAACACTAAACCAGGGCACTGACAAACAGCACGTGTGGTGCCAAATACAGAACTACGCTGCATAGAGATGATAAGAGTAGTGTATGAAACGATGCACCAGTGTTCCCACATTCCCACGAGGCTACTTATGTGCCCTTTATAAAGGGACACCACATGTGCCCATGCGACATGGTTGAGAGACGTCCAGTGTGCAATACAAGAACAAGCCCAGCAGCCACTCACGTCTCCTCCTTGCCAACTGCTGCTGGAGGCTGCCCTGTGCTGCCTCCCTAAGCTGGATGACCACCTTGAGCACCCGCAGGAAGAACGCTTGCGACGACATCTTGGAGGTGAGTGCCCCCATCGAGGGGAGCTGCAGCTCACGACCCCCCTTGGGAAGCCGGCTGCTCGGTGGGCCACCGGGACCGGTCACGGGGCCACCGGGTGCAGTGATCACCACCGTCGAGTGTGTGAACCGGTCCTGTATGGTGCCTGGCGTCGTCCGGATGCCTGACGTTCCTGCAGTGATGAACGAGAGCCACGTTTGAGATGAGGACAATGTGTTGCACTCTTTTCATGGTGCTACAGTAGAATCTTGGTGATACGAATCTCACGAGGGAGCGAAAATACTCATATCACCCGAAATTTCGTATCACCAAAAATGAGCAAAAAAGTTTTCATACCACGATATACGCACTAAACATTTATTGCCATCGAAATAGCTCTCGTATCTCTTTCTGGGACACACGTGAATGGGCAGATAAGGTATGGTGCAGCTGGCTGCCGGTAACGCGCACATTAGAGCTTTGCGTGAGGCCAACTGAAAACGAAGTGCCGATGTCTGCTACACCATAGTTATAAGCGAAGAATGACAGGAACACTGAAACGCTTCATGTCTTTTTATGATTTTTATTGCCTTTAATCTACCGCTGCGTCAGCTTCGTACCCTTGAAGCTACGTAGTCGCTATCGATTACATGCATAGCGATCGTGGTTTTGTGCGCAGTGGTTGCGGCAAAGGTAGTTTTGTTTTCTATGTGTATGCCCTGGCCGCGCACGTGCTTTCAAAACTATGTCATTCACTGCTATCTATGATCATATCTGCCGCAGTTGCGGCAAGCAGCATCGCTTTGACTTGGTGAGCGTTAGACGCGCATGCACTTTTGGAGTTTCGTCGTCACCATACACAATCGCGTCGATAGCGAACGCAGTTTCGTCCACAGCGGTTGTGGCAAACGATAACCACAGTTCTGACTGTGTGTGCTGGCCGCGCGCGTACTTCCGAAGCACGCTGCTCTTGGTTGTCCCTTGACGTTTTCAGTACTAAAGTTCGCATCACCCGTTGAGACGTGGAAAAGTGTTCAAAACATAAGAATATTGGCCCAACAGACAATGAAATTCGGCTGGGGAATCTTACGAATTCGTATCAGACCGAAATTCGCATCACTGAGATTCTACTGTATAGTATTGTCCAAAATGGGAACACAAATTAATTCGTTCCGTTGTACAAATCCGAATTCAGAGGAAGACGAAAACTTGAAGCGATGAGAATCATTCAACAGGGAATGTCACTGGAGTCAACGTTTCGACAAGTGTAATCGTTGAAACAGCAACCGGCTACTGCAACAACTTTGCTACCTCGACGAAGACAAGTCCACTTGTCGAAACGTTGGCCCCAGCAATGGTGAAAAGGAAAGCCTGTGTTTGGCTTTAATCCAACCCATCAGTTGTGCAACCTGGAGGACTAACCGGGCTGTGGTGAGGAGACTGCAGCGGCACGTCCCGCGGCGTAGGCGTCGTCCCGCTCATTCTCCTCTAGGGCGAGGCGCTCGGAAGCGAGGCGAGCGTTGAGCGTCCTCAGCTCGGCCAGCAGGGCAGCGATCGAGGTCTCGACGGTGGCGCCGAGCGACTGAGCTCCTTCGAGCAGCAGCCGCAGCACCACTTGCCGCGCCGAGGGGCATCCCCGTGACAACCGTAGCAATAAGGACGTTGCATCTTCCAGGCCTTCTTCTGAACAGGCTTTGGATGTCAGCGTCTGAAACGGATTGGCACGAAACAAGGCACGAAATTAATGTGTAGTCAAGCCATATTATTTTATCAACTATTGAAACAAACTGGATGAGGGAGCGCCCTCCATCATAATTCAATTGGTAGGGCATCAGACGTGTAATTCGAAGGTTGTGGGTTCAGATCCCACTGACGGAAAGGGTGCTTTTTCTTCCGCTTTAATTGCTTTCAATTTTGGTCAAAATCATTACACTACAGGTAAAAGACAACAATTAATGTCCCCCATGCTAACTTTTGCTTCAGTAGTTGTGTGTCTGACGCTTCTTAATTTATTGACATGTGGACGTCACGGAGCATTAACTCACAAATGTATTAAACAGAGAAAGCCCACTGCAGCGCATGGATAGCTGGAATCATGAAGCAACCACATAATTGAACTACAGCTGTGCGAATAGCAAAATTTTGGGTGCGAAGCGAATTCGAATACTGAAGTGTGAGTGCGAATCTAATCGAATATTTTTCTAATACAGTCGACGACCGATAATTCGGACTCCACGGGGAACGTAAATAAGTCCGAATTATCGAATGTCCGAAAAAACGAATGCGTCAGAAAACAGAAAAAAAAAACTTTTATTGACACTTCAGGGTCCCGGTGGCCGAAAAAAGTTGTCAATGCGTTGCTGACCGCACTTCCGCTTACGTGCAACCAAGTCCACCTGCATCTCCGCCAGTTTGATGTGATCGCTATACGATGACGAGCTGGTTTCGTTCGTGAAGGCAACGCATCTGTGCCGCGCACTTAGCGGTCGCACAAAGAGGCAGCATGAATGGCGGCGCAGCGCGTTTGGGTTCTCGCCTATTAAATGCGTGCACTACGCATGCAACTGCACCAGGCCACATGCACTATCGAGCAGTTGACTGAAGATTGTAACGCTTGACAGCGACTGAGCCGTACTGGCACGTTTGCCACCTGCCGCCATCACGCCTCCGTGCATTTCCACTGCTTATCCGTAAAGACATCGCCGCACGGCGCCGTGAAAGCGGCCCCTTTGAATTTCCGGTCTGCTTCACCCCATAACACTTCGGCATCGCGACAAAGCTGACTTTCGGACTCTGCTACTGTCGCAAACAGGTCGACTCGCGAAAGCGCTGGTTCGAACCTACGAGATGATAGACGCGGCAGAGGTGGGGGCTTCAATTATTGCCTTTCGGACCTGCAATTTGGGCAGAAAGTCCGAAAAATCAGACGCCGAAGAGTTTTAGCGTCCGAAATTTCCGACGTTCTTGACCATTGACGTCTATGGGGCTGGTGACGGTGCCGCGAAAGCGTCCGAATTTTCGAGCGTGTCCGAAAAATCGGCAGCTGACTGTATCTGCCGCGTTTCGTTGTCGTCGGCACGGCCTTCGGCGCTGGCTGTGAGGGCACCGTTGGCGCCATTTAACTCAGATCTTTTGAGACAGCAGAGCGTAAAATAAAGCAAGTCTCAAGATAAAAATGAATGCGCTCAAAACGCTTTACCGCAGACGCATTCGACAGAATGGCGGTGATAGCAGCGCAGTGCGGGGATACAGGAACCGGAATGTAGGATGTTCGCGATGTCGATACGATTTCCCACAGTTGACCAGTGCCTCCAAGATTGGCATTTCCAATCACAAATCTCTGAGGCATAAAGCCTCATAGGTCACCACTTAGCTTTCGTTTTCATCTCTGAGGCCATACTTTGTATGTTACGGGTGCCGGAGGAGATATGGCTGGCGATTCGGCGTGCGCGACAGTCTCGGACAGGGTCCGAATTATCGAATGTAGATCTCGCAGCTGTCCGAAATATCGGTCGTCTTTACACATTACTTCTATGGTATCATCGGCGGTGCCGCGCGACAGTCCGAATTACCGAGCATGTCCGAATTATCGGTGTCCGATTTATCGGTCGGCGACTGTACTTCGAAGTGAAATTGCAGAAAAAAGTTGGAGAGGATTCCTAAGCATATTTTTATGAGATAGCAACATGAAAGTGTTTCTTTTCGCTAGGTTGATGAAGCGCTGGCGGGGTGGTGTTTCATAGTTGTATTATCAAGAATGAGGCAATGTAGAGGCCGAATTGTATTTATCTACATGATTTTTTGCAGCCAAAGTGTTGCCGACAACACTTTACACGTGATAGGCAAAGATGCCATTTCCTCAGCCTCTCCTCCTCTTTCAACTTCTGTGGAAGCCCAACTGATGTGGCGGGGTGTGCTCCCTTCAAATCCGGAGTTCCAAATCTGCCTCGTAGACGTCCATATATAAGAACATCTGAAATTTTGGATGCTAAAAAGCTTCGGTGTCAGATTTTTCAGACATCCTGCCCAAATTTTAGGTCCATAACAGCATTAATTGAGCCCCCACCTCTGCCACATTTTTCATCATGTTGGAACCTGCATTTTCTTGAGTTGATACATTTGCGACCGTAGTGCAACTTGAAAAGCAGCTTTGCCCCCATATGAGGGTGTGATGAGGTGAAGCATATTGAAAATCTAAGAACCACTTCTAATCGGACGTTGACTGTGTCTTGGCTAAGTTTGACCGTAACGGAGCTTGAAAGGCAGCTTTGCCGCAATACGGGAGTGAGGTGAAGCATATTGAAAATCTGAAGGGGTCACTTTCAATCGGACGTTGACTGTATTAGTCTTTGGGAAGATCGAATAGTAAAATTCTAGTGCGAATCGAATCGAATAGCAAACACTATTAGAAAAATATTCGAAATTTCGACTATTCGCACACCCCTAAATTTAACCCTTTCAGGTGCATTGTCCACATATGTGGACACAACTTGTTTTTGCCAGTTCTTCGGATTAGCGGCCAAGAAAGCGCAAGATGCATTGCACATAGGTTGAATTGAACCTCTTGCATAGTCAATGTATCTTCACTTAATCTCAATGTGCTGCTTATGACTGCAGCCGATCACTTGGGTGAGGGCACTACAATGTTCGGAAGGTCATTCGATGTGCCGTGTACCAGGAGAAACATCAAAAGTATAATTTTTATATGCTCGAAACGAATACAACCAAAAACAAATAGCGCGTACATTTTTAGTGTAAGATATTCTTTTTCTGCAAAAATGGAACATGACTGATTGTGAAATGGAGATAAAACTTTAATTACATGCTAATTAAGACTAATTACTGAAACTTTCACAGACAACATATTACCTTGCTGTCTTGAAATAGAATATTTCAAGAAATGACAGGCATAATAAGAGGCAGGAAGACATTGCCATAGATTGCAGAGAAAACGGATAGCCATTATTCTACTTGACATTACCGTAATTACGCGAATCTAGGCTGACCCCGATTCTAAGCCGACCCCCTAAAGTCCGAAGCCCGAAAAAAAAAAAAAAAAAAAAAAAAAACTTACCTCGAATGTAGGCCGGGTAAAATTCACAAAGAGAAAACATTTATTCAAAATATGAAGATGAAACGGAGCAGTTGGTTCATCATCAAGATGCCGCGCTCATTCTGAGTCGTCGTCGCTGATCTCTTTGTCGCTGTCCTCAAACAGTGCGCAATCCTCGGTGCCATCAAGTGCATTTGATATGCCGCACTTCTTGAAAGAGCGCATGATCAAAGTTCCTGGGATGTCATCCCACGCTGCAGCCACCCAGCCTGCCAACTGAGACAGTGATGCCCGCTTGATGCGGCCCGTCGGCGTCAGCTCGTGGTCCTCAGTGCTTAACCAGTCCGTGTATAATCCCCGCAAGCGATCCTTGAACGGCTTGTTGATGCAAACATCAAGTGGCAGCCATCCTCGTTGCGGTGCATGCGAAAAGCTTCTCCCGTTAGCCCCTCCAGCGACGAACATTCTTTTCAACCACTCCAAAGTCCCGCCCGGCTTGAACGTTGGAGGACGACTCCGCGGCTAACACAACTACCCTTTTATACGCCGCACTATAATGACTACGCTCGTTTGGCGCCATTGAGCTACGCCACACACGGCCCACTCGAAGCGAGACTCGAACTGACGAACGGCTCGCCTCAACACTCGCCACAAAGATAAAAATGGCGGCCTCGCGTGCATACTTAAGCCAGGTGTTGGCTCGGCTACTAACGGCTACAATACTGTCTAGGTGGCGCCAGTTTTGCAACACTTTTCTCGATGAAAAATGGCGCGTTTTTCAAAATCCTCAAATCTAAGCCGACCCTGGAGTTTGATACAAAGAAATTCCGAAAAAACCATCGGCCTAGATTCGAATAAATATGGTACATTAGTAAACGTAATTGCTCAGGCCACGCAACGTAGGCAATCATTGGTCCATTAGAGTTGTAGAATGGGTGCAAAGGAAAGGAAATTGCAATCAGTTAGAAAAGACGATTAGGCAAACGTGATGAAATCAGGAATGTGGCAGATCTCAGATGTAGTCAGATAGCTATGCACGCCACTCCCACATCACCACCACAACCTGCAGCTAGCACGATACAGGGACATTCAAAGGCTGATAGAAGAAGCCTTCATCCTGCAGTGAGCATAAGTGAACTGATGACCCACCTCGACAGCGAGCTTGAGATGCTGTTCGAGCACCACGCTCTCCACGTGCGGAGAGTCGTCCTCCATGGCCACAACCTCCATGGGCTTGCTCGGTGCCGCCTTTTCCGCGGCGGAGGGTGTCGAAGCTGCAGGTGCCGGAGTTGGGGTTGCTGGTGCGATGGGTACAACAGGTGCAGTTGGCACAACCGGTGGCCCTGTTGATGACGCTGCTGCGGCTGCTGCTGATACAGCTGCTACTGACGATGCCAGGGCTGCACGTGACACAGTGCCATGTTTTTTTTTTAGACAGAACATTACAACAAATTGGGGCAGCGTTGAGAACGCTCAGAGCAACACTTGTGCCTCGTAAGTGAGGTTGAAGGTGACATGTTGCAAGAGAAGACCTTGCAAACAGCAGCTAACAGAGCAGATGACAACATAAAACAAAATTCACGAAAAAGCACAAGACAAATGTTGCTAGTATACTCTGTCACTATACATGGAAGACCCCATCAATTTAAATCTGAATAACATGATGCAGATGGTACAATTTCGATGAAAAACAAACACTGCAATGGCTTGTGAAGGTGTTACATGCCAAAACAAACCAAAAAGTCAATAAGTTGAGATATTAACAGAACAACATTGCTAACATAAGTACACTCTGCAAAAAGTTTGGGAGTCTTCTTGTTTTCCTTTTTCTTGAAAGCACAGCGCTTGCTACTGTCCTGCCAAGAATGCCATGTCAAGCTTATAGCACGCAAGCCATTTGAGACTTGGAAGTACTAAGCAGGTGACTGCAAGGAAAATCATACAAGGGGCAGTTGTTCAGTTCAAGCGGCAGTTCAGTTTAAAGGGCCACTCACCAGGTTCGACAATTTTGAGCTAACGAGCGCAATGCATACACTGGGCGTTCACGATCACGTCTGCCAAAATTTGCAACGCTACGTGCCGCGGAAATGGGTCAAATTTCAAGGTGAACGCTGCTTGCCCTTCCTCTCGCGGGCGCCCGCTTTTGAGAATGAGGAGATGACGTAATGAGAAAATGGCCCTACGTAGATGGTAGTGCTGTGACGTCGCTCCTCTACGTAGACGACTGTGCTCTGACGTCGCCAACAGTAGCACGTGACACTACGATAATTATTTGACACGACATGTGTAGTTTGTGTAATTTGTTGCTTGAATAGATTAATAAAACTTCAGCGAAATAATGAGACACACAAAGGGAATGTGTGCGTCTTTTTAATTTTTTTTCGTGAATTGCAGCGAGATGCGGGGCTAATGTGCCTCCCTTTCCCATGCGTTCGTGTCCCCGCGGGTAGCGCATCGAGCAGACGCCAGCCCTGGAAACGAAAGTAATGTTCTGGCTCGTTCGAGCACTCATTATGCTCATTTATTCTACCGCGTCCAAGTAAACGTTAATGCGCCACTGGCTCGTGATACCGCCACTCTCGTGCCCGTACAAATGTCTCAACTTTCATGCCCGTCCCGCAGAAACAGGCAGTACACCACAGAGAACGCCGACAAAACGCCCACGGTCGCTACATAAAAAAAATGTAGCGGCCGTGCAACGCCGCTCGCGTGCTCGGGCTGGCTCGGGCACGTGACCATGCATGCGCATGACGTGTTCATGCGTATGTGTCAAGTGAAGAGGGCAGGGAAGGGATTTGGCTGGCTAAGGCTACACGGGGCGAGTGGCAAGGGTTTGAATCTCGCCTCCTCGCATCATTGTTTCGCGCCGCTACAAATTATTGTTTTTCTCAGCTCGTAATGAACCGATTTGAAAAATTCTTGCGGCATGCTGCTCTTCATTCGGCACACAACAACTTCTAGCGTCTAACTAAAATTTGCTATGTGGCCTGGTGAGGGGCCCTTTAAGAGATTTCCGTTTACTGAGAGTGCATTGAACTTACGGTTTGAGTGGAAACCAGCTAGGACAACTGTCTTTCACAGGCAAAGGGCAAGCGCGCCGCAGTTTGCAGTTCTGACATTTTTCATATGTTGTAACAGAGTATAGTATGCGATAACCGAATGGGCTGAATAAACCCACGTGAAGGGGCACAGCTGATGGAATCATAAACCACAAAGAGTATGATGTAGACCCACCTTCGGCAACCGTTTGCGGGTGATGTGGCTGTGGCTGTGAAGGTGGTTGCTGTTGCTGCTGCTGTGGTTGCTGTTGTGGCTGTTGCTGCTGCTCCTGGCGGGAACATGAAGGCACCTCAGTCGCCCGGCCCAGCAGCGCTCCATCGATGTCCAGCGTGGCGGTGTTGTTGGAGGCGGAAGCCGCCGCCGCCGAAGCGGAAGCAGCGGCCGCTGCAGCGGGCGGCACTTTGTTCTCTTTCTCCTGGTCCGGAATTGCCATGGAGACCAGCGCCAACAGCCTCAACAGGCGGTCCGTCAGCACGGAGCTCCGCTTCACGACGGGGTGCGCCAGCAGCGAGATCAGCTGGGCCAGGGGAGACGACTCGAAGGACCCTGCACAGGGAGATGTCGATGACTGTGCCATATATGATATGGATTCAGGCGCACTGCCTCCAAGATGTTTCTGCACCCGATTACCGTATCTTCTCACGTAATAACCCACACACTCAACAACGATTCAATGAATATTTTCTAAAAATGATCCCCATGTATTGCCGCGAAGCCGCCTTTGCAGCCCAGAATTAGTGCTTTAATTTGACCTTGGCTCCAAATTAAAAGAAAATTTTGTGCGGCTTGTACACAAGAAAATACAGTATCTTGGAGGCCATGCTGAGGAGCCATGCATTCTAATGTGTGTGCAGTTGTCAGCCATGACTTTGGTGATAAGTAATGGCAGTTCCTCTTTCTTTTTTTTGGGTTTCGATATTAGAAACTGCTATTTTTGCGAGTGTTTTGTAGCACTTCTACGTGTATTTCAGATGGCCACGTTCTCAGTAGAGGCTCTTCTATATCTAGTCTATACAGGGTCTCCCACGTAACTTTAGCCAGGACTTTAAAATTGAAAGGAACACGGGAAGCAACCAGACCCCAACACATACTGCAGCAAAACACATACTATGATGTTTAATTACCAAACTGTTTAACCCCTTCAGGGTTTTCGCCGTACATGTACGGCAGAAGCTTCCTGGTACCAAAAGGTTTTCGTCGTACATGTACGGCATAGCGTTTATTTTTAAAACGCGCGCCTTTTTCGATAATTTCTCTTGTTCGGCCTGTGCTTCCGCACTTCGGGAATACGTGGAATTTTTTTCATGCGCCGATGTCTCAACGTTGTATTTTTCTTTCACTTCCCAAAACGGCGCGCGCGTATCGCTTGCCCATCCGAGCGCGTTCGCGGTGCAGCTGGTTTAAAGTGCGCGCCTTTTTCGATGATTTCTCTTGCTTGGCATGTGCTGCCACGCTTCGGGAATACGTGGAATTTTTTTCATGCGCCGATGTCTCTCCATTGTTGCTTTTTTTATGCTTCGCAAAATGGCGCGCCGCGCGCCGGCTATCGCTTGCGCAACCGAGAGCGCCCGCGGCGCGGTTTGGTTTCAAACGCGCGCCTTCTCCCATTTCTCTTGCTTGGAATGTGCTGCCACGCTTCGGGAATGCGTGTAATTTTTTTAATGCGCCAATGTCTCTCCGCCTTTTTTTTTTTTCTTTCCAAAGAGGCGCGGCGGCTTGTAGTCTCGAAGCAGAACGCGCGCACGCGGTCCGGCTTGTTTTGGTTTCGTCCTTCGGGTGGTTTTCGCTTCTTGCGCCCGCAAAGCTGATGGCTGTTTGGTTTCTAATCTCTCAAAGGGTGACCCCTTGTTACTCTCTCATTTATTGCACCCTGGCGCGCCATTACATCTGTTTCCGTGCGGCGCTAAATTACACAAACGACGCCGCCGTGATTGCGTTTCCTGTTTCGGGGTCTCGGAAAAACTAACTACGTCTGGATGGCGATAAGACGAAGTATTACTGTAGCTTCTTAACTCGTTTTGCTTTCCGGACGGGCGCAGAACCATAGTTTTCTTCCGTGCGCTCACTGACGCAGTTCGCTTACGCTATGGAAGCGCGCGCCGGTTGCGCTGCTGCTGTTGAGTCGAGCAGCGATTCTTCCGATGCGGACTATTCCCCAATTGCCGAAATCTGATTCATTGGATTTCAGTTCGTCAGACGAGGATTTTTTGACGAGTTCAGACTCCGATGACGATCAAGGAGCGACATCTGAAACGCGTGCGCGGGGAGCCATGCTTCAAAGACTATCATACGGTGAAAAGATTTTAGTGTTAGAGCACGAGCGTTTTTAATCGGAAACATACTCTGGTGCGCTTATTTTTGTATGTTTGTGAGCTATGTTTAATACAATGCATAATTTTTATTCATAAAAAACTGTGAAGCTTTTTTTTAGGATTCTGCTTGATTTTACTACAAATAAACCATATGTATGTAATAACAAAACTGATTTTTTTGTCACTTTACGGTCACGAAAAAAAATTTTAGACAACTTTTTTCTTAAATAGAATCGTCTGAAGAATTTATTTCAGCAATAAAAAAATTACACATTTTTGGACTGGATTTCGCGAAAAAATTCGACCCTCAAAGGGTTAAATATTGGCTGAAGACCCAAATAACGATCACAGAGTTCTAGCACACCTCGAGAAACCACCGAGTGAATTGTTTCCCGCACGATACATCTCACAGTCTTTTTTTTATGCGTTGCAAAGAAACCCTGCAAAATACGAGGAAGGGGCCCATGCCGGTGTGCTTGCACACTGCTATCGTGCTGCTCTAAAGTGTGCAATCGATGAACCAAGTCAGCTGCAGCGTTTTATGGGCGCTGTATTGCCTCGGCAGTGCTAGGCTTGGAGCACGCATTTGCGCAGCCACCCAACAAATGCCAGAGGCCCAGTTGCCAGCCACCATCAAAACAGTCTGCTGCTTTCCATGCTTCTAAGCTTTAAAAAAAAAAGTAGAGATGTGTGAATAGCAAAATTTTGGGTGCGAAGTGAATTCGAATATTGAAGTGTGAGTGCGAATCAAATCGAATATTTCTCGAATAATTTTCAAATACTTTGAAGCGACATTGCAGAAAAAAAAGTTGGAGGGGATTCCTAAGCATATTCTTATGAGATAACAACATGAAAGTGTTTCTTTTTGCTAGGTTGAAGCGCAATGTAGAGTCCGAATTGCATTTATGTACATGATTTGGTGCAACCAAAGTGTTGCTGACAACACTTTACACGTGGCAGGCAAAGATGGCATTTCCTCAGCCTCTCCTCCTCTTTCAACTTCTGTGGAAGCCCAACTGATGTGGCGGACAAAGGTGTGCTCCCTTCAAGTCTGGAGTTCCAAATCTGCCTCGTCGACGTCGATATATAAGAACATCTGAAATTTTGGATGCTAAAAAGCTTCGGCTTCCAATTTTTCAGACTTCCTGCCCAAATTTCAGGTCCAAAACAGCATTAATTGAGCCCCCACCTCCGCCACATCTGCGTCGAACTGGCAGAAATAAAGTTCTGCCAGTTCGATGCCATGAAAATCGTTGGACAGCGAAGCTGTAATGATGATGACGATGACTTTCGGTACAAAGTCATCATCATTATCATTTAGAGCACCATCATTTCATTTTATTTGAAGAAAAGCATCATCATTTTGTATGATTCTCTCCTCCCTCTGCTACTGCTGCTACTACTACGTACTACTACAACAATGACAGCACAGGGTAGACTAAGACAGCTTTGCTGTAAAAATTAATTGTGGAGCAGGTAACAAGTGCGCCTTCACGAAAATGCACATTTTCCCTGCATATGCGGTTTGACAGCATAGTGATACCGTGCTGCAGTGAGGCCAACTTCTCAGGAAGGTTACAAGCGGTGAATTATGTATATTTGTTCATTTCGAATAAGGGGTCTTTTATTCCAAGAGTGCTGACACCAGTGCAAAACATACGCACCCGAGTTGCCTTCCTCTTCTGGCTGTGCAGCCTTGGGTGTGCGCTTGCCCGCGCTGACGCCAGCGGCGTTGCAGTCGAGCCGCACCAGGACGCTCCAGAAGTCGCCGTCCTTGCCCGGCTCGGCAGCCAGAGGCGACGCCGCAGCCGACGTCGAGGGTGCCGACCGTGACGATGGGCGGCTCGAGGTGCCGGCACCGCCCGCACTCGCCTTACCGGACGACAGTGCACCTGCCGGCCCACCGCGGACTTTCTCGGGGAGGAAATGGACGGGGAAGCTCTTGGCCAATGAGATCAGTGTGTCCAGGACGTGCCTGGGAAAAAGAGAAAATACCACACTCACTTACGCAGGCCTGATACATATATAAAATTACAGCGGATATTGGCTGGTGTCAGATATAGCTGGCAATGCGAACAGCATAACAATCAGCTTGACGACACTCAGTCATCATCGTGAAAATGCATTGTCTCAATACACTGGCTTACACGAAAGGAGTTCCCTAGAAAGCCATCTGCATTGTGGGAAATGTATCAAGTGTCTCAACACGCGTGTATAAGGGACATTTTTAAAGGCATTCTATTCCGCCAGACGAGGCATGCACCTGTGGTGTAGTCAGTGATTAGAGCGCTGGTCTTCGGTACTAGAGGCCCACAGTTCCAAACCCACAGTTAGAAAATATTGCACATCCTTTTTATGCGTATGTTTATCTTGCACACATCACCAGCATGTGTGTCTGCGCGAGGTCACCAGCCTATATACGTCATCCATCTGACCCAGTCATGCTAGCTGAAAAAATGCTATTCAAATTTATTAGAGAGCAGCTCTCAGGCGCCCGTTCATGCGTCGAGCACCATGCCTCATCAGCCCCCGCTGTAGGCGCCCGTCTTGTGTGCCTCAAAGCACGCAATGCTCTTCTTTTGCGGAGGATGGCTGGAACCTTCGCCGCAGAAACAGACAATAAAATGTGGCTCCTCGTCCTAGGCTTCATCTGCAAGCAACATAGGCGTGGCCTTCTAACAGGGGTGAACATTACTTGATCAGTGTAATGACATGGCACTACAACAGACTCATTAAATGGAACCTGAAGGGACCAGGAAAATGTGGTCCATTTAACAGGAGTTCCGTTTATTGGGAGATGAATATTGGTGAATTCCAAGTACGAAACCAATTATATTAGATGCAGTCGTTCCGTTTAAGAGATTTCTGTTTACTGAGAGTACTGTATTCCGCAACATGTTAAATTGGCATGGCACATTCACTGTGTATTTTGGTTAGCTGGCCTACACTACACAGAAGGTGCATCAAATGCCTTTTCGTAAGTTAGCACTACCGTGCACTCCATCCTTTGTTGCTCAAGCACAAGGCTATGCACATAGCACTTGTGCTCACACAGCTATGTGCATAGACTTGTGTGCACAGCTCTTGTGCTCATAGCACAAGAGCTGTTTAAGCTTTTCGTTCCACCATTTCGTGTGACAAGAAGACTAAGCCGCACCTAGTGCGTGCAACGCAATAACTCTGCCGGCGCGTGTTCTCTTCGTCCTTTTCTTAGGATTGACTATAAATAAAGACAGTTTGCTCTTCGCGACGTACATTCAAGATATGAGGATACTTATACAGTCGACTCTCATTAATTCAAACTCGAAGGGACCCCTGGATTTTGTTTGAATTATCAGGCTGTTTGAATTATCGGAAGTTCTCATATATGCGACTCTGGGTAAGGTGACAGCACAAATTATGATTAGACATCTATATTCACACTTTTAAGCATTTCTAGAGCTTAACTACAAAAAAACAGAAAGCAGTGCGTGTAAGGTCAACAAGTTTATTGACTATCTACTGCTGACCAGACCTTTTAAAGAAATCATGGATGGTCAACTGCTTATTTTCCACATGCGCATTTAGCACAAAGCTCTCGATGCCAGTAAGTGCAGCCAGTTGATTCTGAGAGTTTTCTGTTCCTGTCAGAAATTTTCTCACTTTAGCAATGTAGTGGAAGGCCTGCACAGTTGTCACATTTTCCACTTCTGGATTTTCCACTTCTGGTTCTTCTTCACTCTCACTGCTGTGTTGTGCTGGCAGCACCTCTGCCACCAAGTCATCGAGTGTGTCCTCCCTGCACACACACAGGTTATCATCAGTAGCTGCATAATTGTCGAGGTCGGCAGCTATGTTGTGCGCTTTTAGAGCAGACAGCACTTGGCTTTCGTCGTCCTCCTCAGTCTGCAGGCAATCAGGTGAAGCGGCAATGCTGCAGCCAGGTACGCGGAATGCATGCTGGAAGCAGTTCCTTATTGTTGCTGATGTCACTGCATTCCATGCGTCGGCGAGCATCCCCAACGACGAGAGGAGTGTGACACTGTAAGGCATGCCATTGTCCATACATATCAGCATTCTCTTCAGCAGTGTTTTCCGGTAATTAAGCTTCAGGCATTTGATTACCCCTTGATCCAGGGGCTGGAGGACAGCTGTAGTGTTAGGAGGCAGAAATTCGAGGCGAATTGCTTCCAGCCCCTCCACGTCGCCATGTGCAGGGCAGTTAACAATCAGCAAAATTTTTCTTTTGACTCGCTTGATTTGCCCATCCAGTTTGCGGAGCCAACCCTCGAACAAAGCTTGCGTCATCCAGGCTCGCGTGTTTCCGTCATATGCAACTGGGAGCGTTCGGACGCCTTTAAAGCACCTGGGACGCTTTGACTTGCCCACAACGAAGAGTTCTGGCTTGTGACTTCCGTCCATATTGGCGCAAACCATGACGGTTAACCGTTCTTTGCTGAGCTTTCCGCCAGTACAACGCTCTCCCTTGCGACACAAGGTTTGATCGGGCAGGCACTTAAAAAACAGCCCCATTTCGTCGGCATTATATATGTCAGCCGGGGAGTATTCAAGCAGCAGGCTTTGAAGTTTAGTCTGCCGCCAGTCAGAAGAAACAGTTTCATCGACTACTGCCGCTTCACCGCTCACCGTTTTGAAGGAGAGACCGTGGCGTTCCTTGAACCGCGAAATCCAGCCATCGCTGCACTTGAAATCTTCAATTCCGAAGCGCAAAGAAAGTTCTTCAGCTTTCTCTCGTAAGATTGGCCCATTTATCGGTAGATTGGAGCTCCGTGCGCGCTTGAGCCAAAGAAGCACGGCGTTTTCGAGATCCGGGTACGCAGCTTCCCTAAGCCTTTTCCGATCGGGAGCGAAGCGGCTCGCGTTATTCTGCAGCTTGTCTTTGGCTTTCAGAATGGTTGTGAGAGTGCTCTTGGTAATTCCATACTTCAGTGCCACTTCAGTCTTCTTCACACCAGCGTCGACTTCTTGGATAGCGGCCAATTTCTCCTTTAGGGGTAGTGTCCGGTACTTTCCTCGCGGCGACATGGTCGATCGAAAAATACGCAGCACATAAGAAAGACAGGCTGGCAGGTCACGTGCTTCGGAGTCGGCCAACGGGCCAGCGCCACCGGCACGCCGGAAAAGCAGAGACAAGCCGCGAGCCAGCTTCGTACCCACCAGGCCGGGTTTTTTAATATTTTTTTTTCCCCACCGCGGCGCGGTATGCTGAGAAACGATTGTGCGGCAAAACCTTTTCCCTTGTAGCTTTAAGGCGCTTATTTTTCAATTTTAGACTATTATGATAATCATAAGCACGCAAATTTCCAAATATTGCCGGCAAATCAGCAGAAATTTTCCGGTATGGACAGGCAGAAAGTACGAATTAACCGAATGACGAAGTTTGAATTAAGAGGCTTTTAAATACATTGAAAGCATAGCGGGCCAACCAAAATTTTGAATTTTGTATGAATTAACCGAAAGTACGAATTATCAGAGTTTGAATTATCGCGAGTCTACTGTAGTACATGTTTTTGTGTTGCTTAGTAATTTGGTGGATAATAAGGCCTGTGGCCAGCACACCCATTGAGGTTGACAACAGATTTTCAATGTAGGCATTTCCTCAATGAATGTGCATTCTGAAGAAAAACGAGAAGCACAGAACACAAACAGAAGAGAAAGGATAGAAAGAAATAGAAACAGATAGGAACAGAGAGAGGACCCGGCTAATTAAGGCCGTGCTAATTAATGCCTTGTCAGGAACACGCTAATTAGAATTTTGCTATTCAAGACCATGTTAATTAATCTTCATTCTGATTGTGTTAACACCATGTTAATTATGATCTTACTAATTAAGAACTTCCTAATAATCAAGGTCGGCCACAAGCTCCGCTGTTAGTCCAGCCTTTTGCACCACTAGTGCAAGCTTCCCTTTTTTTTTCAGTTTTTCAGATACCTCAGGAGAGCCAGTCTACTCACCGGCAGACGACCGGCGACGCCTGTGGGTGAATGGTGACCTGCGGGCAGGGGCGTCTGCTACTGCAGTGCCGCACAATCTGGAAGACGCTCGTGCGGCAGCCCAGCGCGGCGTCCAAGCTGATGGAGAGCCATGAAGGCTGTTGTTGCTGCAGGCCAGCCGATTGGGCCTTGCTCAGCTTCTTGCCCCGCGCTGTGTGCTGCTGCGAGCCGGGGCTGGCCGCGTTAGCAGTCGTCGTGCCTTCCATCGAGGCACCGGCAGCCTCGAGGGGCTTGTTCTCTTTCGTCTTCTCCAAGATGGACAGGAGGGACTGCGCACAGGTCGAAGACAGGTATAGTACTCACAGATTGAAATGCGAAAATTTGGGGCTACGTAATGCACATACGTTCGTTTCCAGCGTCTACAGCTGATGCCATATTGGTGTAACTTTGACACGAGCCAACATTACCTTTAGCGGCCAGATTTGCAGCGACATGACGCGGTTATCACAAGCAATTTCTCAATTGCTGTGCAGCCATTGTGCATAAATTTTTGCAATGCAGGAAAGCTGCTTGTAGGTGTTGCAACTCACCTAAGATGAAACAGATCAATCTTGAAAAATATAAATGTGGCATCAGAAAATGCAGACTCTGTCCAGTTAAACTAGCTCCTCTGCTACTACACGGCCGCTCTTCCCGAATCCCAAATGCTCGCTGCAGGCACTGACCTTGACAACCCAGTGTCGCGTGGGTGGGTGGTAGCAGAGGTTGCGGAGGACCCGATGCAATCGACCCGTGTTGAGCCGCGGCTCGTCCACGAACAGAAGCACCAGCAGGCAGGCCAGGGCCTCGTGGTCGAGCAGCTGACGGCCACGAGCCTGCTGAGAAGTTGGCGGGCCCAGAGCACCGCCGCCAGAGGAGCCGCCGCCCGCGCCACCCCTAGAAGACAGCGCGTTCCACGTCCACTGGCCCCGATGGTGCGGCACCGTGTGGATTGTGTAGCGCGTGCCCATGCGACCCGCTGAAAATTATATGAACGACGTACTGATGTAATGCTACAACACTGACGCAGACCACATCACAAAGACATTTGAGGTTCTGTGCAAAAAACTCACGGAATGATACATGGCTGCGATCAAGGCTGCTATTTTGCAAGCAAAGGTTCCACTAGAAAGAACCTCAGAATTGCTGAACTTAGCCGTTACAAGAAAACCCAGAAAGATGACACCGAATCCCTATTAGCCTGATGTTACAAATTGTAGGGTTCACGTGCACTACGAATGGTTTTAGCTCGACCATCCTTTGCTATCTGCTAGCTACCTTGTTAACTCAACTGCTAGAACAACCAATCTTGAGAAACATTTGCCAAAACATCATATGACATGTCAATAAAGAAATCCAATTCACCAATGTACCCAGAGTAGCTTTCACAAGGGCAGCAAGTGAATGACCACAGGTTTGACAACCGCTTCCAGTTTATAAAGAACCTAAACTGAGCAGCTCGGTTTTCAATTTCACCGACGAACAGTCGCGATGACTGAGCAAGTGTGCATTTTACTAGCGAGTGCTTAATTGTTGCGAACACTTGTGTGCATCAAAAAGAGTGAAGACAATCAAGTTTAACGCACAGATATCACAAAGGTGAACTAAGCAACTTGCTACTGATTGGTGTCGACGCGGATGTCAAAGCTGCATGGCACCACTCACCTGCCGACCGGAGGATGCGCGAAAGAGCCGTACCCCCGTGGGAAGAGAAGAAGCGCTCCTGCATCTGTCGGTGACGGGCCTCAAGCTCCCTCCGCAGTGAGTGCGCCTCCGAGGCCAGCTCCGCGGGTAGCAGTGCCAGCAGAGAGTCGTCCATGTCAGCCAGCACCTGCTGCCGCAGACCCGGCGGCAGGGTCTGGATGAACGAGGCTGGGTCTACGGGCGCGTCGGGGTTGCAGTTCTGGGCGGCTAGCCGTTGCTGTTCGGCACGCTGCTGTGCCAGCACCTGTGAGGGGCAAATGCCACTTGGATGACGCAGTGTTGGGTGCCACTGAATTAAAATTGTACTTGCCGAAAAAGCTGCTGCGCTGTTTATCT
The DNA here is from genome assembly GCF_013339695.2 of Rhipicephalus sanguineus. NCBI lineage: Eukaryota > Metazoa > Arthropoda > Arachnida > Ixodida > Ixodidae > Rhipicephalus > Rhipicephalus sanguineus. Next base: position 69,612,117 of record NC_051185.1, on the reverse strand, counting down.
GGGCCCTTTTCCAATGCGGGTAAGAAAAAAAATGACTCCCAGAAATGTTAGCAACCCCGGCATCAGTTGGCTAACAAACAGCATTTCAGCAGGTTCAAGTCAACGAGAATCGACCAATGAAATGACCAATGAAAAGCACTCGTAGTGCTGTAGTGCCAGGAGCGCTCGCTTAGTTGACAGACAGGCAGAATGGACCAATCGGGAAGGACCAACATGGAATAGCATTCCGTATAGTATAGTATTCCGTATAGTATAGTATTCCGTACAGTATAGTATTCCGTACAGAATAGGCCCACAGGAAACACGAACCAATTTTCTGAAAATTGTGCGATGATGCCTCAACAGCTCTTCAAACTTAAAAAAAAAAGAAAAAAAAAAAACGGGTGCGTGAAAGAGCCTCACTTCTTCCTGGATGCTAGGAGGCAAGGCAGCCAGGAACTCTGGATTGACCTCCGTGAACGTGGCCGTGCCGTCGGCAGAGGACGCTGCCGCCTGCTGCTGTTGTTGCTGCTGGGCATGCGTGCGCAGCCGCTGAAGCCTCAGCTGCTCCGCTATCACCTCCTGCCGGATGTTCTCGGGCAGCGCCGCCAGGAAGGACGGGTCCACACCTTCGGGAATCTCCACGTCTGCGGAGACAAACAAGCACACAGGAGGTTCAAGCACGCATAACAGGCTTGTGTGAATATCAATTCTTTTTCGTCTTGAAGCAATTGGTATTGAATAATTTCGAAGGAATAATTCGAATATTGAGAAGACGCATAAAACACCGATACATTTGCCTGATGTTGACAAACTTTTTTAAAAGTTGGTTCTTTATTCGCCAAAAATGAAAAGTTAAAATCTATCAAGTCAGTTTATTTTCAAAGGGTATGAATTTGAATGCGAAACGAAACACAACAATAGGGACAACTCATCTGTAGTCAAAGCACTTGCCTTATGTTATGTTCAGCTATTTTTAGCTGGTAATTATTTTCAAGTCTTTTTTTTTCATCCGGGTAAATAACTGTATGTCATTAGTAACCCGATGGCATATTTCCCAGTCTGCTGAAATTAGGAGTGTACATTATGCACGGTAAAATATGATACGTTTTAAAAGTTACCATCCACTCTAAAAATTAAAAAGAAATTTGTGGTGCGGGCAACATGCAAACTTCGTCTTGAGGTGCGCAAAAACAGCTTCATGGTATCATGAAGAACACTGTCACAAGAGTACCTTCTCAAACAGGTTATATGTGGGAGGAAGCGCAAATCGTTGGTCTATATATTGTGAAACCTTTGAACACAAATCCAAGCTGAAACAGTTATTGAATACCATAATAGTTGAGCGAATACAGTAGAACCCCGCTGTTACGTTCCTCACTGCTGCGTTTTCCCGGCTGTTACATCGTTTTCCGCCGGTCCCGGCATAGCTCCCATAGGATACAATGTATTGGGAACCCCGCTGTTACGTCGTAACTGTCGGACCGTTCCCGTATGATACGTCGCGAAGTGCGCTCGGAGCCGACCGAGTGACTACCAAAGAGAGCCGCCATGGTGCATTTTCACGCAGCTTGGCCTCGTTTGACCGTAATATTAGCCGCATGAGAGGCGCAAGCAACAGAATCTTTCAATTGATGCAAACAAAAGCATGGCCTTCGAGATTCAAATTGCAAAGATGGCGTCTATGACGTCACTGCTCGCGAAAGCAAGGCCTTCGAGATTGGCATTTATTATTGACAAAAGCATAGCCTTTGAGATTTGTATTGCACAAACATGGCATGTATGACGTAATTGCATGCGAAAGCAAGGCCTTCGAGATTGGCATTCACTTCTGCCATCGCGTTGGTGTAGACTCATCATCATCGTTATTTGTCGGAGAGCGGGAGGAGTTCGAGCTGGTTGGAGCTCGCACGGTCGTGCGTGCGGTTCGCGGTCGGACTCGCCGCGCCGGTCGTGATTGCGTGTGCTTAGTTCTTTCATGCCTACAGCTGTTGGTGTTAAAAAAATCACATACGTTGATTACATTTCTGTGGATGAGGCCGTCCTAAGCTCCGCGTTTCTATTCATTGACTAGATCGTGGCTGAGCGCGCCAATTTTCGTGCTGCTCGTAAGAATTGAAATAAAATTCTGTACCACTAAATATTTTGCCGTTTTTCCTGTTTTTCGGCTCTTACGTTTCCCGTCTCTTACGTTTATTTCCTACGGTCCCTTCAAAAACGTATCAGTGGGGTTATACTGTACTACAAAACACTGAACATCTGTCAAATCCTAACCCCGGAAATTGGAAAGGCACAATGGCAGACTACAGCTCATTATAGGTTGGCATAAACAAACAGACTGTTCGCCCGTGAAGCAAAAATATACACACCTCCCAAGATGCTTGCGTATTCGTTGGATACAGAAGGCCCAGCTGCGTCAGCAGCACGTTGCGCTGGGGGTGGCTGTGCTGGCACAGGAACCCCAGCTTCCCTGTAAAGCAGCAAATGTCATGAGGTTTTGCAGTGTTAAAAGTAGGGATGTGCGAATATTCGAAATTTCGAGTATTTTTCGAATAGTGTTTGCTATTCGATTCGATTCGCACTGAAATTTTACTATTCGAACTTCCCAAAGACAAATGCAGTCAACGTCCGATTGAAAGTGACCCCTTCAGATTTTCAATATGCTTCACCTCATTACACTCTCGTCATGCGGCAAAGCTGTCTTTCAAGCTCCGTTACGGTCGAACTTGGGCAAGAGACAGCCAACGTCCGATTAAAAGTGATCCCTAGATTTTCAATATGCTTCACCTCATCACGCTCCCGTATTGCGGCAAAGCTTCCCTTTCAAGCTCCGTTACGGTCGAACTTAGCCAAGACACAGTCAACGTCCGTTTGGAAGTGGTCCCTAGATTTTCCATATGGCTCACCTCCTCACATCCCCGTATTGCGGCAAAGCTGCCTTTCAAGCTCCGCTACGGTCGCACATGTCTTAACTCAAGAAAACGCTGGTTCCAATATGGAGATGAAATATGTGGCAGAGTTGGGTGCTCAATTAATGCTGTTTTGGACCTGAAATTTGGGCAGGAAGCCCGAAAAATCGGACGCCGAAGCTTTTCAGTATCCAAAATTTCAGATGTTCTTATATATCGACGTCTACAAGGCAGATTTGGAACTCCTGAAGAAGGAAGCACACCCTTGTCTGCCGCATCAGTTGGCCTTCCACAGAAGTTGAAAGAAGAGGAGAGGCTGAGGAAATGGCACCTTTGCCTATCACGTGTAAAGTGTTGTCGGCAACACTTTGGTTGCACCAAATCATGTACATAAATACAATTCGGCCTCTACATTGCCTCATTCTTGATAAGAAAGACAACTATGAAATATGACCCCACCAGCGCTTCATCAACCTAGCGAAAAGAAACACTTTCATGTTGCTATCTCACAAGAACATACGTAGGGATTCTCTGCAACTTTTTCTGTAATTTCACTTCGAATTATTCGAAAAATGTTTGAGAAATATTCGAAAATTATTCGAAATTATTCGATTCGATTCGCACTCAATCTTTATTATTCGAATTCGCTTCGCACCCAAAATTTTGCTATTCGCACAGCTCTAGTTAAAAGTGAAATCAAAGTGGTGATTTCTAAAAATTGTTGCTTTCTTTCATTCTGCCCTCTTTCTTTTTCCAATTCTAAGACATTATTTTGTCATTCACAACTGTAGGCATGGCGCTTCAAACACACGTGCACTGTTCTGAAGGATTAACTAAAACATGAAGTGCCCATTCAAATGACGTGCAAAAACGGAAGTTTCAAAAGGTGACGTCCAAGTTTGGCCCCTAATTTCTAAGACCAAGATGCGCTGGAAGGTTCGTCATCGTTGGACACCGCTTATACAGTAGAAGCCTGCTACGTTATTTTACGCCAATCCCAGCATAGCTTTCACAGGATCCAATGCATTGAAAACCCCAAGTTGTGTCGCAACAGTGGGACTGTTTCTGTAAGATATGATGCAATGTGCACCCTGAGCCAGCCGAGCGACACAAGAGAGCGGCCAGGTTGATTTTTCCCACAGCTTGACCTTGCTTGACACAAGTTTAGCCAAATGAATGGCGCAAGCAACACCCATAATGTACTTTCGGTTCCAGCAGAAGAGAAAAGGCATAACATTCGACAGATGACTCGTCACGGTGGTTATGCAAGCAAGGTGCAAGAGTACTGAGTGTGCTTAGTTCTTTCACGCGTACAGCTGTTGGTGCCAACAAAATCACATACAATGATTACATTTCTGTGGCCGACTCCGTTCTCACCTCCGTGGTTCTATCAGTCAACTAGATCGTGGCTGAGCAGGGGCCATTTTCTCGAACGATCGTTTTCAGGGGTACATTCACTTTTGCCAGGATCCAGCCACCTATTAGCAGCCGCGGAGGTGCCACACCACGCCAACAGGGCTATGTTATCACGTGGAGACGCCGACGAGCCTGGCAACAATCTCGCCATGGTATTGCCAAAAGTGACTCCTTGCGAAGTGTTGGCTGTGGTGGCACTAGATTTATTAAATGCCCATCATGCACTCTATCATCACTTTTCGGACTTGAAACTGCCTGTTCTTTACAATTGAGAACCCGATGGAGAAAACACAAATTGTATGAACGTGCTGCTTTCAGTGGCAATGACAGGGGATTGACAGAGGAATTGCCGTGAAAGCTATGGCATTACCACAGAATCAAATCTGCGCATCTGACAGTGGCCTAGGCCACTGTCAATACAAGTACGACACAAGACCACACTCACACTTCCTCGGTTGGCTGTTGAGATCCCTCAGAGCCAACATCCTCGGCAATGGCGGCGGCCTCTCTCGTGTCTGCGCATAATTAAATGGAGGGGGGGAAAAAGCAAAATAGATGCAGAACTCTCTGATGTCACAAAGCCTCTCTTAGTGAAAAACTGCTGACTCGTGCTTTTTCTACAAGAAGCTGGGATATACATCTATCTCTCCACATTATATATATATATACCAAAAAAAATTCTGGCAGAAACAACTCCGGTTATTGTCTAGGTAGACACAACTATCATTAGACTGGGACTTAGGGGGGAAGACCCAGCTCTTTCATACGATTTTTTAATTCTTCATCAATTCTGATGAACCTTGACGAGTTTATGTAAATTTGTGTACTGATTTAAAATACGGTCATTTTTCTAGCACAATATGTAGTCTCAAATACTGAATGTTTCATGTGCTTTTCTAGGAGCAAGATTTAAGGGGGGAGGCTACCTTCGGATACCAACTTTTTTGTTTATTGAGATATCTTAATGAAATTTTCATGATAGACTCACAGCAAAAGCATTAGAAGAATTACAAAATTTCATGAAGTTATGTTCACTGGTTCTCAAGTTATGGCAGTATGACAGAATAATGCACATGGTTCTCTTATCCCAGGCCTGGAGAACTTTCAAAAGGTACTGGAACTGTGAAATTAACTGTGATGATTCCCAGATTGATACTTCAGGGGGTAACAGAGCCCTTTTTTTTAATTTCCTTGCTGAAAAGTTTTAGCAGACCATCAAATTTAGTGTTGGTGATTAGGATATTATCAATCAAATTTTGATTAACTATAATAAATAACAGACACAATATATTGAAAAAATGGGCTTGTCACCCCCTCAGAAATTCATTCAAGTACATAATAAAAAAAGACTTATGGAAATTCGATGAGTGGTTCCAGAGATATGGCTGGGATAAGCAGCCTCACTAGCCAAAAAAGTCATTTTGAGAAAATGACGTTTGAAAGTTTTGAGCACATATGTAGTTCTAAAATGATCCTGCAGCATAACTGGAGGTGTCCTTTGGCACTCTCTTTCTTTGCCGCCTTTCGATCTTCTCTAGTGATCGATTCTTAGCCTTTTTCAAGCGCAGAGAATCTTTCTCGGCTGCCCGTTATATTGTAATGTGATTAGGCCATATGCTGTGGTGCTTTGCCAGCTTTCTTGTATTCGTGCTATCACTAAGTCTTTATTGCAATTGATCATTGAATAATTTTTATAGGATACTAAGAGTGGCTCTCATCATGACAGCCTATCCCTTCCTCCTAAATAACAGGCAATTACGGCCAAAACATTGGGGGAATAGAAATTCCTTAGCTGTTTATTCAAGACGCGAATTGGGCAGATGTAAATTCATCTCCCTGCTTCACTCAAGCTCACTTGTAAACCTCGACTGTGATGCGCTTCACAATTCACCCGGTTGCGGCGAACACGGTTATCTGCGAGGCTTTTATTTTTTTTCAGACGATTCATGAGAGCTTGCGGCGATACCACGCACGGCTCCAAGCGCGCCTAAATTGCATCAACAGTGCTTTATTTCACCTCGAAGTGCTCGGCCGCGGAGTCCGGGAAATCTGCACGCGATGTTCTGGGTCGCGGCATTCGGTGACGATGCGCAATATCCCTAGGTGCGGCGACGAAAAATCGGCGCGCAACGTGTTTGGTCTCGCATTTCGGGACGCCGACGCGCGGCCGCTGCGCGACGAGCTTGGCTGTGGGGTCCGCTGCCGATGCGTAAAATTACCATCCGCGGTTCCGAGGAGCCGGCGGGCGATGCGCTGCGTTGCTTACGAAGAAGCACACTGCCGCGGTTCCTCTAACGCGTTGTTCTTGCCCGCAAAGTTCGAGGTTCGTCTCGCACGCCGGCGCCGTGAGCGGAGTTAGGCCTAGCGACGACTCCGAGCAGTAGACGCGCCGGCCGCGGTGCCCAATGTTTGTTTCAAAGTACGTAATGCGTGGTCGCGAGTACAAGGAGTCGTCCCGCGATTATCTTCGTCACTACGTACGAAGTGTTGATAGCAGAACCTCCAACCGCTGATCCGACGAGTCAACTAAAGGGTCGGACCGAGACGCGCGCTTACGACGTTCGCTACGAGCGCGGCGTGCCATCGTAATCTGATCGGGCTTCCGCTTGCAGCTCCTAACTAAAACGTAGTTAAGTTCTACGTGATCGTCGACTTCGAGCCGTGAACACATAACGAGTGCGAACGCGTCATAAAGACCGCGACTTTCGACAGCCGTGACCTCGCGAAGCGCAAGCAGCAGCCATGGCAGCAGCCGACGATCCCCCGAAGCGCGCATCGGACCAATGGCGAGGCGCGCTGGGGCAACATGGCGGACGCGGCCAATCGGAGGCCTCGAAACGACCTTCGGACATTTGCTTTTTGTGCGCTTGTTTTCGAAGGGAGGAGCCAGCTGAGGCGGGGAATTCGAAGACTGAGAAATGCTCGTTCCGACGAGACCAAAATATCGGCGAACGGTGGCGCCGTTGCGGAGCTATTATTTTTTGAAAATCAGTGTTTTTTTTGCGATTTCCGCAATAACTTTCGCCACAGTGGCAGGCGTAACAAATTTTTTAAAGCACTTCTACGTGGTTTTTCGTGAAGATATTTTGGAATCTGATAGAAAAGGGTCTACAGAAACTGAAAATGCGATTTTCAAAAAAACCGATTTTATGCCATTTTTCGCGATACGAAAGGCGCGTCCCCCCTTAACTAAACTGAAAGTTACAAAGCAAATTTGCATATCACAATAATCTGCAAAGAGAACTGAACGCAGTAAAACAAGAATGCATATTTTAAGTCCATTCGAACAAAAGTTGCATGCTGAACATTCGTGGCTGAAATTCCAGCTCGGGAGATTCATTTGCGAATGCATCAATGTAAAAAAATGAAGGCCAGTTTGCCTTCTCACCTGGTGATGCGGTGTCTCTGTCCCCTTCGTCTGTGCTAAGGTTCTGGCCATCTGCTATAAAAGCATCTGAAAAGCGGCAAGCAAAACAGTCAAGGATTGCAAGACATGATCGTAAGATCGCAGCAACGCCAATAATTCGCTGCAGAATGACCGAATGAGCCGTGTCTAAAGATTTCCATACATGTGGTGGTCTTGACCACTGTTTATGGAAAAATTTATTCCAGGATCTCGAGAAATCAGACTGACACTAAGCTCATCAGAATTCGATCTCTTATTTTGTATATTAGAACTGTTCACTATGTAAATTTTAATTTCTGCTTATGTTAACATCACGACTGTGCAACGAACAGGAGACCTAAATTTTGCCAGCCCCCATTATAAATGGGTGACACCCCCCCCCCCCATTTCCTCATCAGTACATTTCTCATTAACCCAATGCATCATCTCCTACACTTGTGGACAACAATTCATGGCAATGAGGAGAAAGGTATTCATCAAGTGCACGGGCACTTCGTGAAATGCTCAAGAATCTCGTTCATGGGAATTGAGGTTGGGGAAGGGAAAGCAGGCATCTTATTCGCAACAGAAGAATAAAACAAGATAACAAGATATCAGTAAAATTTTTAAGTTCCCTTATTTTTCTGCTTTTCTTTTCGCAAGACCGCTGCGCATGGAACCTATAACGACTCCGTATTGGCTTCAAAAACGATAAGTGCTGCCAGAGTCTACTTGGCACAGTAGCAGTCACACGAGCTTCGGCTTTGTAGCTCTGCCTTCGGCGCCACAAGTCGTCCACATGTTTAGATACCTTCATGAAACACCAAGAGGACAAAAACACCCAGTAAGCACACACCTTCGAACTCGTCAGAGGGCATGGCTGCACCCGAGGTTGTGGTGGTGGTCGTGGTGGGCTCCGACGTGTCCATCGGGCATGGCTGGCCGGCAGCTGCAAAGAGACCCCCCGCGCAGCTGCTCGACTGCTGGAGGGCGTTTGCCACAGCCGAGAGCGCCGTGCTTCCCAGACCCTCCAGCCAGCTCATGGGTGGAGCACCTGGACAAAGTTCCAGGTAAGTAAGTTAAAGCTCTCGGGAAAAAATGTTCAATAACAGAAAGTGAGCGATCAGTCGAAACGCAGCATACACGAAAAGAGAAGACGACAGGACCAAGCAGGACTAACAAATGAGTGTTTATTGTGGGAAAAAGACAAGCAACCTCCACCAGTTCTCAGGTGCGTGCACGAAAACAGTCACGAAAATGAACGCATGACACCTAACCTAAAAAGGAATCAATATGGTACCACTGAGATAGCAAGACTTCGTTGCCACCACGGTTAGAGGATGTTGTGCTTACACACGTATTCTGCTGCCTATTGAAGGAAACACTTCAGGACCTTCCTTATCCGATTTAGTCTTCACGAGTCCCCTTCAATCATGTACAAAGAGGCCTCGCCTTTGATGTTTTTACACTTTGTAAACAATCGTTGCATAATAGCCTCCAATGTAGGTCTTAACACCAACTGAGCAGCGAACTCCATCAACTTCCGTCGCACTTGCCTGGTGGCATTGAAGCTGCAGGTTCCGCAGTCATGGACAGAGCTGGCCCCAGAACCCGCTCCACGATGGAAGCTGCCAAGCGTTCTGTGCCAGCCAGAGATGACTCACTTGCCCCTGCAAGCCAAGTACAGTTTCAGCCCAAGCACATTCTTAACGGCAAAATCTGGATGATCAATATGTTCAAACAGCCACTGCAATCTGCATTACATGCAGAATGAGAATGTCCAACGCAACAATTTCGACTACCTGGGGTTCTTTAACGTGCGCCTAAATCTAAGTACACAGCCCACAAACCTTTTTGCCCCCATCGAAAATGCAGCCGCCGCGGACAAGTGCTGCTTAGGCATCCCACTAATGACAGTGGAGCAAATGGAACTAGGGGCATCTAATCTTTTAAAAAAGCTGGAAACAAACGGTTCATCACATGCTGATGCGGGAGCTGCATCTTCTTTATGCCATCAATTTGACGACAAGTTTACTGGACACTGACCAGTTCTCATAATCTTCACAGGTTTCAATTACACTCAAACCTCATTATAACAAAGTCGCATCTACCACGAAAATAACTTCGTTATAACCGAAAATTCGTTATAAACGTTTATTTGTAACACTGTAGCTATGACAAGACTATTCTTCATTTACTTCGTTATATTCGAGTTCGTTATATTGAGGTTTGAGTGTAACATCATTCACATGTACAAGGCAAGCAAACTTGCCATAGCTGTTACTTTGGCAACAGCCACAAAGTGTTTCGATAATACAGCCTCTAAAGATTAACAACCGCACAATGTGCACAAGCCTGCGTTATGTATGACATCACGACAAAGACCCACCTGGCTCGGACGTCAGTGGCTCTGGGTCGGGCGGTATCCTCGCTGCCAGCCGTGCCGACACTGTCGAGGGCTCACTCACTGCCGCTGTTGCCACCGTCACGGCTGTCTGCTGTGGCTGAGGCTGCGACACCGGAGCCGCATATCCGGACAGTGACGAAGCCGCAGCCATCACTTCGTCCAAGTCGGCAGGTGGAATGTTCCGGCTGCTGGTCGTAGCCGTCGTCGTCGTCGACGAGGCGCCCGTCGTCGAAGGCCACGGCCCCAACAACATCATGGTGCGCTCGTTGTCCTGGTTGTGGTTGCTGTCTTCAGCATGAGCTGCAACAGCGGTGGCCGCCGTCGCGGAGGTAGTGCTGGCAGACACGGGTGCGGCGGAGGACGTCGTCGCCGCTGCCGGTTGAGACTCCTGCAGCTTGCACCTCTTCTCTCGCCGCTCGGCGAGCTCTTCGTCGCGATGCCTCTCCAGAACTTCCAGAATGGCCGGCTTGAGCCCTGTATGCACAGATTTCGGCTTATCTTGAAAAAGGCGCAGCCAATGTAATGTGGCACGGCTATCACTAGAGGCACCGTTAACACTCGACAACTGTGGTTATGGCCGACTGGTTCCGATACCTCAAAAGTGCCCATCAATTTGGTTGAGCAATTATCACGGAAGTGTTGCAAGTGTGACGATGCACAATGAGCATGCAAAAAGCGCCCCTACAGTATAACAAACAAGGGTACAACAAAACGTCTAGTATGAGGTACACAGAGTTCAATTATTCCAATTTCGACTACTATATCTTTACAATTCATAAAATGCATCAACTTTAAAAAGAAACTTGGTAACATCACATATAAATGAAATATGCTCAAGGAACAGAAGAAACCTATCAACTTATGAGGATGCTTAAGTGTTCTTGAGCACTTGCCTGCAACGCAATCATGCATGCTGTCTCCGTCCAGAACACGAGACTCCTCAGTCCACCGCACCAGGGCTGTGGGGATGTTGGCCAAGGTTCCCGTGCCGCTGCTCGACACAAATGTGCCAGGATCCTGCACGAGGCGCCAACATGGCATTTTTAACGCGATAGCGTTAGAGAGCTCGTGTCGCAGAAATTCCGGTGTCGGTGTCGGCACCGTTGGTTGTGAGCGAAAAATCGTCCGTGAGCGAAAAATCGAGAAAGAAGCAAATAAAATAAAGAATAAAATCTTCGATCCCATTGAGAATCGAACCCGGGCCGTTCGCGTGGCAAGCAGGTGTCCTACCACAAAGCCACGATGTTACTTGCAGCTGCTTCAGAAAAAAACACTACATAAATGTCATGAAGTGAAGGAGTCTCCTTAACGCATTTTGTTCGGCAGGTGTCACGACAAAAACGAGCCCACTCGGCGATTTGTAGGCGCATTGGCGAGACCATCAAACTACGTCGAAAAAGGCCGGGATAGTGCAGCCATCGCCGCTAAAAACACACACGAATTTTCAAACAGCTCTAAAAATGGACAACTATGTCTATCTAGCGGAAAACATATCAAGCGAACGCTGGCTTTCTAGAAGAGGCGTTGATCAAGCAAACAGCAAACGCTAGATAATGTGCTGCCATCTGTGAGGCATTGTGAGAAATATGTCTCGACTCTTTATGGCCTCCGAGATGGCAAGCGCGCGGCGTACATCTTGGAGGCCATGCGATTCTTGTTTTAGATCGAAAACCTCTACCATTTACGCGCGTGCGCACATGTGTATCTGTGTGCGTGTGTGTGTAACAATACAGATTAATAAATATGCACTTAGTGGTTGAAGTGCGCACTAGGGGCCGGATTTCGCTATCGCGTTCAACTCTTAAAGGCGAAGCTTAAGGGTCCTCCAATTTTTCGTGTTCCAGCACCACTGGAAACAAAAATAATCAAACATCCGCATTGTGCTTGACAGGTGCTCAGCCCAAAATCGACTGGCCTGATGTGTGTATCTTCAGGAGGGAGGCAATTTAAATACTTTGAACACAATTGTTGCCATCGTAACACTAGATTCTAATCTAAGCAGGCAGATAATGTAGGCTTGTCAACTTTGAAATGCTGGAAAAATCACAGCCAGAGTTCAAAAGGAATGCCAGATATTAGTAAACCAAAATGCCTTTTATTTCGAATGAATCAAACCAAATTCAAGACTAACTTATTTAATGAGAAAGTGTTCCACTGCTTTGTTTTGTTCGCAATGAAAGCACAAGAAAGCACAGAATATCAGCTGAGTGAGTGGCACTGGGTCGATTTACTTCTGCAAAAAACGATGTGCCATGCAACTGCTGCTGCAACTACCACCAGTCATTCCACCCTGATAATCACTCTGCTATGACAGCAAGAAATAAATGGTGAAATAGCGCTTTCTCAGCCTTTTCATGCCTATGACTAAGTATTGAAGATGTTTTGTCGCTATTGAGACCGATTTGTTTCTATGCTATGAGAGCCAAGATATCTCCACCAAGTGGCAAACACACTGATTTCCATTTACCAGATACCAACAGCACCGAGCGTCAGTCATGCATTGGTCATGCAGAACACGCTGTAAACCCAATGCTTGACAGCGCTATTAACTTCACCCCATAAACACGTCGCTCGGTGGCGGTAGGCTAAAACAGTGACTTTTGTGACGCGTCCAAGGTTACATAGATCGCCAGCACATGCACAATGGATCAAGTGTAATCATCTGCTGCGCTAAGCTCGAGCACCTTGCTTTCCAAAGCAGCCAGTCACAACACGTCGGAGACACAAACCGCAACTTGCCTGTATCTCAAAAATGTCGTCGTCGGTAGCGAGTATCCGGAAGTCGCTGTTCGCAAACACCACCCTTGTCTGGGCAGTTGATGATGCGACAGGGTTGAATGTTGACGTCAGCTGAAGGATGTCCTGCGCCGTGTTGGGACCCAATAGCCTGCACAAAAGAAACAAATTAAATGCATTCAGGCAGGCTCCTGGACGACAGGGAAGTGCACTGTGCTGTGTTCAGTCCTCAACCTGGAAGCTCATTATGCAAACTTGAGTGAATAACTACTATTTGTTATGCTTGTGCAAACATCCCTTCTTTGGTTCAAAACAAAGTTAAAGCGAATGGTAATTAGTACAGAATAATTTTTAAGCGAATTCAAATCTTAGCAGTATCTGAATAGCAGCAGGGTGCGAGTTACAAGTGGTAAAATATGTGGCATATTAAATATCGCCATACTTAGTCCGTATACACCTGTATAACGCGCTTTTAAACTTTTAACGCACTTTTAAATCTTAATCGTGGCACAGGTAACATGTACACTCATCCTTGAAGTGTGGCTTTTGTGGCAGTGTGGATTTTCCCTGATTATGTAGTCTCATGGCATAGCGATCGTCGCTGAAGCAAAACCACCTTTTCAGGCGGCTTACATATGGTAAAAGTGTGTCTTGAATACTTCGAAATTTCGGAAACATTAAATTCGTGTCGAAGCAAATTTGAACACCGTAGCATTTTTTTCAAATATTGGAAGCACTCCAATATCTGCACAGGCCTACTGTATATATTACAAAGCTTTAGATTTTGTGAACCCAAAGTTTTGTGACTGCACGTGAAAGGAATGTGAAAGGAGTAGAAAACGATGAAAACTCAGAGAAAAACTGCCACAATTTGTCTTCTCAGTAAACTTTCAAGGAGATACGGCGTTTAGCTTTTGTGCATAGTGCCTTGTTTCTATTAATATGCGCATGTTTATTAAATAAAATTCACTGAGTTAGCACTTGTTCTTGTCATATGAACGTGTGCTGTATTGTACCCCACTAACTTGCAAGTGAGCCGATGTGCTTACCTCTGGAGTATAGCCGGAGGGTTGGGATGGCGGTTGGCATACACGTGCCAGGTGCCACTGCTGTTGCCGCCGTGTGCAGTGCCCTGGGTGCGGAAGCCTCGGGTGCGCCGGTGCAGCCGTGACGAGGGGCCACCCCCAGCCTGGGGGTCACCATGCCGCACCAGCAACGGGTGCGTGCTCGCCACCGTGCCCGGGGGCGGCGGAATCGACGGACCTGCCACCACCGCAGCGCGGCCAATACGGAGCGAGGAGGGAGGAGGAAAAGGGTAAGGCAGCAGGGGTGGAAAAGAAATGGGAGGGGGACGCAACAGGGTTCACTTCTGAGATCGAGTCCATGATGACAATGGCACAAGCTGGGATACCTTACCCAAGCCTCGCCCAAATGAACAGCGGCTTGGAACAAGGATAAGATGGAAGGAACGAGCTCCCCGCAGCCAGAGTGTGCTACTCTCGGGCCATTACTTTCAGAGGTACGATTGAACTGAATTATATGCTGAATCTAAAGGGCATTCCAAAAATACTAGTCTGATATATCGGTAATTCGATACGCCAGATACAGGCACCATGCAGAATGCTTCGCTGCATGGCAATTATTGCTGCTATTAACACTCTACACCAACAGAATGGCTGTGCTTTAGTGAACCTTACTAAAGCAACCTTGTCATTGTGCCGTGCAAATGAGACCCTTGCTGCGCAAGCCATCCGTACTTTTATTACATGCACTTTGCTCTTTTCTTTTCTCTATGGCATACAACTCCGTTCAGATACGATGTGTCATTCGAGAGCATTTGTCCCAACACAGTGCTGTTTCATCAGCATTGTCGACACAAAAAATTTTGATAGCCTTCAATATGTTTTGTAAAACTTCACTACTGCACATTTGTGTTCAACATCTCTTTCTGGAGGAGTTGGAACTCCTTGAAAACATGCATAAAAAATGAACCAAATCGAGTGGTGTAAAGGAAGTACTTACTGGTCGTGTCCGCACCGTTGTTACTTTCATCGGGAACAATGGGCAGCTGGTAAGTGCGGATGCCCTCGGAGCCGCCAAACATGATGGACGTACCTGGATTGTCAAAGATACCGATTCCAGTGCAATCAGTGAACAGAGGGGACACTCTATCCGGGACCTACGGATCAACACAACTCTATCAGGAACATACCTGGCTCTAAGTTATGTAGCTGGCACCGTACGCGGCAGTACAAGGCACGACCGCATCTTTCGAACCAGCTCCCAACAAGGGTGGCTTTCCCACACTACCTCAGTTGGGCCCACATGCTTGTCTCGCTGCGAGCTCAACAATGAGACTGTGGTTGCTTGCCTAGAATGTTTGTGTGTAAACTGGGCTTGCATTGCAGCATAACAAGCCGACTGTTATGGTTCTTGGCATCTTAAGGATTGTCAAGAAAACAGCTTAGAACAAGCAACTCCTGTCTAAGTAGCTCATCCTGGAGCAAAGCAGCTCGTACAACTGATCTGCTTTGCTCCTGCTAACTGCTTGTCTCCTGAATCTACAATGAAAGACAATTATTAGTGTACATCTTATATGTAATTTACAAGAGACCAAATAAATTCGGAGACAAAATACGGCTGAGGACGCTACGTTTTTCTAGTGCTTCCTTGTAGCATGCTACCACGTACAGCACGTTTACAGTGAAGTTGCAGGAAGTTGCACCCCACTGTACCTCGATACCTAAAGGTCATCTTATTTTAAAAACACGCTTCCATGATTTCTACTCAAACAATGTAGCATGCGAAGCAAAGGGAGCCCAAAATGCGTGCTCCCCTCAAAACATCATACAATGCTTGACAATTTACTCCAGCAGGAACAGCTGTCAGTCTGGCCAATTCTCCATTACGCTAATGATGCTATGTTTTGCCTGGGCTCTCGGTGTTCAACAACAACGTAAATGAAGGCCAAAACAATGCAACTGATGTGGCTGGCATTGTCAGCAGCATCAGTGGCAATGTCAAAAAGGAAAGCGTAGCATATCAAATGACTTCTTTTAAAGCACTGGCAGAATGAACTTAACACATTCATCAGACTGCAAGTTTTGCAATACACCACGCCTTATTAACGTTGAACATTTTCAGTCACGAAGGCTACTACAATTACCAGCGATGTTGCTCTGCGATTTCGTTTACTTTTGAAGCGTTGCTAATGAGACTACGAACTCTTATGATGCAAGGCAAGCCCGTCGAACATGCTCCCCCATTTCTCATGCAATGACCTCCACTAACACCAACAGCCAAGTGACGAGCTCGAAATGAAGCTAAATTTTCTTGTATGACCCTAGCAAACAAATAAACAAGGCAAACGCAATAGTTCTAATTATATCGTAATTGAAACTGCCTGTAATAATGTGCACCAAGAGCCAGTGGAACCAATCATAGTAAAGGCACGATGCGAGGAGGCAGGTGCTTACCAGATGACGGGAACACTTCCTCAAAGTGAAAGAAGAGGTTGTCATCTCGGTCCTGCATTCGAAACAGGGCTTCTTCCAGGTCCTGATACTCCTGCATTGTGAAAGCACAAGCATGAAAGATGCACAGCAGTAACACACACTCGCAACACAATGTTAGGCAAGGTAAAGAGCCGCAGACAAATTTTTATATACACAATTTTGGCCTTGTTAACATGCACATCGGCTTTCAACCAACTGTCCTGATGAGGGTCAAATAGCAGCAATGAATGTTATTGCCATTGGCCTCATAGCTTTTGACCTATTATGCTACTGACCTCGTATCGACCTCATGATTACTTATGCCAAGTAGTAGGTCTGCTGAGGAAAAGTCATAGTTCAACAGAGGCTTATTTGCACTGCATTCAGCACTGAAATTGAAATTCAACAAAAATAATAGCAATTTAAGGCTTCACTCTAGACACCACCACAATTTTTTTTAACTGCGATGCAACTAGCCGTCTGTACTCTATTCAGACTTTTTGGGAGGGCAGGCAGTGAGGCAACACTGAGCTCACCTCTTCATCTTCATCCTCGTCCTCCGCCTCCTCATCCCCTTCGTCTTCGTTTTCCTCGTCCTGCTCAACTTCATCTTCACTGCGTCCAGAGTCCGAGTTGCTTTCAGAGTCTGTCGTCTCCTGGTGCACTTCCTCAACTGCAGGCAGCGGCACAGTGAATTATTCAACAACTCCACTACTCAACCAATCACTACAAACCTTTCAACTACTCAAGTTACACAAAAGAACAATCAGTTGACAACCTTACATGAAAAACGTTATGTGAACACCAAACACACACTAGTGGCCAGTTCACTTGCAGGCTCGCAATATTTTTTACCTGTTTCTACAGCTACAAGCAAGCTCATTTATGTAAAATATAAAGCTTTGCTCATACGAAAGTCACACATTTTTGAAGAACAACAAAATGTGCGTTCTTTTTAATTAACCCAAGAAGAAGCAATTCTTATCCACAAAGCATAATAAAGCTCCTCAGATTCAATATGCTCGAAGTTCAGTTAGACAGTATCCTCCAGAAAAAGCTTAATACTAGCAGAGAATGTGGCAAGTGGGTGCTCGCTTAAACAATGGCAGCATTACTGGTATCTCACAACACCTAATAGTATTCGGTTGAGTTTCTATCGTAATTTCATCATTTCTCTGCTAAAGAAACAGACCTTGCAATTCCTTTTTCTCGCGTTTCTCAGCTTATATGTAAACAATATTTAGCGCAAAGCCACCATATGCATCTAAAATACAACATATCTGACCTGGAAGCAAGAAGTGTGTTTTGTAGAAAATAGTAATGAGTAGGGGTGTGCAAATATTCCAAATTTCGAATATTTTTCGAATATTGTTTGCTATTCGATTCGATTCGCACTGGAATTTTACTATCCAAACTATTCGAACTTCTCAAAAACAAATACAGTCAACGTCCGATTGAAAGTGACCCCTTCAGGTTTTCAATATGCTTGACCTGATTACACTCTCTTATTGCGGCAAAGCTGCCTTTAAAGCTCCGTTACGGTCGAACATTGCCAAGAGACAGTCAACGTCCAATTGGAAGTGATCCCTACATTTTCAATATGCTTCACCTCATCACACCGCGGTATTGCGGCAAAGCGGCCTTTCGAGCTCCGTTACGGTCGAACTTTGCCAAGAGACAGTCAACGTCCGATTGGAAGTGGTCCCTAGATTTTCAATATGCTTTACCTCATCACACCCCGGTATTGCGGCAAAGCTGCCTTTCAAGCTCTGCTACGGTCGCAAATGCTGGTTCCAACATGGAGATGAAAGATGTGGCAGAGGTAGGGGCTCAATTAATGCTGTTTTGAACCTGAAATTCGGGCAGGAAGTCCGAAAAATCGGAAGCCGAAGCTTTTTAGCATCCAAAATTTCAGATGTTCTTATATATCGACGTCTACGAGGCAGATATGGAACTCCGAAGTTGAAGGGAGCACACCCTTGTCTGCCACATCAGTTGGGCTTCCACAGAAGTTGAAAGAGGAGGAGAGGCTCAGCAAATGGCGTCTTTGCCTATCACATGTAACGTGTTGTCGGCAACACTTTGGGTGCACCAAATCATGTACATAAATGGAATTCGGCCACTACATTGCCTCATTCTAGATAAGACAAATATGAAACACCACCCCACCAGTGCTTCGTCAACCTAGCGAAAAGACACACTTTCATGTCGCTATCTCATAAGAATATGCTTAGGAATCCTCTCTAACTGCAATTTCGCTTTGAAGTATTCGAAAAATATTCTAGAAATATTCGAAAAATATTCGATTCGATTCGCACTCACACTTCAAAATTCGAATTCGCTTCGCACCCAAAATTTTGCTATTCGCACAGCTCTAGTAATGAGACATTAAAAAAAATAACTACAGTAGTTAAACCTTAATATAATGAAACTCTGTTTAAGAAAATCTGCAATGTAACAATTTTCATTTCCCATCTTGGCTTCACTGAAGACCGCGTACATTCTCTTCGCTCCTCGACTTAGTGAAGTAAGCCGACGCTGCAGCTTCGATTTAACCAAATCTTCGCGTGCTTTATACACACACCTAGTCTTTCTAATAAGTGGATAATTGGTAAACATAGGTAAAAAAAAACTTTTTTCAAGCAACGCATTGTGTGGAAATGTTGCTAGCAGTGCGGCGAACGGAGTGAAACGCACCGCCGTGCTATCACTTTTTCGCGGTGCGAAAGTTAACTGCACCTCTCAACTAGTTGAATGGCCTATGCCAGTGGTTCTCAAATGTGGTTTCGCGGAGACCCATTTAAATAAAAGCCACATACTTCACGCTGCATGCTGTGTTGTGACACCCCCCCCCCTTTTCTCTCGCTGCAAGGGGTCCCTCATCTATTCCACCGGTCCACAAAGGTCCCCAAAATTCATGGCTGGGAAACACTGGCCTATGCCATGCTGCAAGAGATCAGCATTTTCGATTGCAGAGGCCAGCCAGCCAGCGATTACCATTTCGAATGTGAACGTCTTTAATATGAATTTAGTCTGTGCTCTAATGGTGAGCACTCACTCACACTATGGTGTGAGTGAGTGCTCACCATTAGAGCACAGACTAAGCAGCAGAGCACAGAATAAGCATACTGAAGTGCAGCAGCCAAAGATTGCGAAGTATATTTCGCAATCTTTGGCTGCTGCACTTCAGTATGCTTATTAATGATATGCAAGACTGCCCAGAAAACTTGTCCAGGGCATTTTACTGTTGATAATATAGTAATTGTTGGGGTTCAACGTCCCAAAACCACGATATGATTACAGTCAAACCCGCTTATAACGAACACGAAAGTGTCGCGAAAAGTGGTCACTATATCAGTAGTTCGTTGTATATGGACTCGCCTTTAAAGACGGGCACTCAGCAGCCAAGCCGTTTTTTTTTTTTCTGTGCACTTTTGTTAAAGTGTTATAACAACCCCTCCAGTGACAAGCTAAGCCTTTTCGCGTTGTGAAGCGACGCCCGCTACGTGCTAACGAGTGAATTACCCGCCTTTGCAATGAACTGACACCGTTTCACTGAAGCACGGTACTGCTACATGGAGCCGATCATCCCTGGCTAGTTGCGTGCAGCACGTCGCCTACTCGGCTTGCGGAGTCGCTGCCGGGCTGCTCGCTGTATGCCATATGCACGCGTTTGTACATTCTTCGTGCCAGCTTCACTCCGGATCGTGCACGGATGCGGCGAGTAGCCTGTTTGTTCAACGCAGCGAAAACAAGCATTTTGCAAGCAACGCGCACTCTACGTCTCCGCGATGCTCTCGCGGCCCTGCACGACAATGCGCGGCGCACTTGAGTTGTCACCTAGTCAAACATGCAGTATACGCTTGCTGTCAGTGCATCGACGCTTTTCGGTGCCCGCACTGCACAACAACAGCGAGCTACTTTCGTTCCTACAAAGCGACGCGCACTTTAAAGCGATCTCGCACAACATGGCGGCGGCGAACTTCCGAACGGCAGCATGGCACGCTCGTACCGCCGTCAATCCGCACAGTGTATGGCGTACGCCACATGCGCAGCCGAGCAGATATCTACAGATGACTGTGATATAAGGTTGTCGGCTATAAGTCATAACTGCACGTTCATCGATGGCCACCACCTTGCCTTCGCTCTTTTCTGATGCTTATACGCGAAGGCATCGCCGCAATCGCGCGGAAGTCGTTATCACCGATCGACCAGTCTCTGCAGTTACCGAAAAGACGGACGACCTATTGCGGCACATTGGGGACATGGACGAGTTTAGGGACGCAGTGAACCTTTATGCGATGGAAAGTTATCGTGGTTATCACTTCTTGCATTTATGCCTTCTTGCGTTCCAAGGCATTGTTTGGTTCACCGTAGGCGGTCGTAGCTACAGAGAACGGCATCAAGAAAGGTCACCGTGCGAAAGCTGACCGCAAGGCTTCATGCTGCCTCCTTTATTTTTCCTCACTGCCATTCTGCCACTGAAGAAAAAGGCTGGAAAGTGAGTGACCTCGCTCGTAGCGTCAGAAATCTGCGTGCGGTGCTCGCCGATCAGGAATATCTTAGTCGCGAGTAAACTGGAGTGGGGCACGCGCGAGTGCGCGCCTCTCTCATGCTTTAGAAGGCCTGTTTTAACTTTTTTTCGCTTCGTATGCGCCATATTTTTACCGCGGCCGTGTCTGAAGTGTTCGTTGTAAAAGTAGGAGGCTTTGAAAAATGTTCGCTATATGTGGACGCAGCTTCAATGGTTAGCATTGGAAAATCGTAAGTGCACCCAAATATGGTCGTTATAACCGATAGATCGTTATGCATGGGATCGTTATAAGTGGTTTCGACTGTATGAGGGACGCAGCAGTGGAGAGCTCCAAAAGTTTGGGCCTTGACATGCACCTAGATTTAAGTACACGGGCCTCGAGCCATTTCGCCTCCACCGAAAATGTGGCCGCCGCAGCCGGGATTCCATACTGCAGCCTTCGGGTCAGCAGTCGAGCCCCATAACCACTAGACCACCGTGGTGGGTCATTTTACTGCTGGAACACAGCAACCTCAACTCAATAAAATTCATGATGTAATGAAGCTTTTCACTGCAAATATGGCTGTTTTATCGAGCTTTGACTGCATACACAAATTCAGAATATAAAAATATAAGCAGTGCAAGTTTTATGAAAGCTTATTAAAAAAACCGAAAGAGTCGGTAAGGGCATAGTTCTCTCACAATAAGGAGAGAAAAGAAGCAAGATCAGTCCATTGATGTTTTGACAAGAAAACTTGACAAGTCCTCCTCTTGTCGAAGATTGGTAAGAAGCACCTTGCCCTCCACACATAATTTCACATTCTTAGCCACAGTCAAGCAAACGAAATCGGAGCCACACATTAAACCACGATCAATAACACGCACCTTCCACACAAAACCTGAGCACTGATCACAAAGCCAACTGCAAACAAACCAGCAAGCAGCCTCTAATTTTCAACCGTGGCTGGTCTTAAAGACCATGGTGCTGCCTGCTTCAGAATGGCGACTACTACAAACTGGTACAATGTAAAGGGGAGACAGCCGCTCATTCATGTTGTGGTAGCTTTCAAACCAGCACAAATTATAAGGAAAGCAAAAATTTGTCTACAGTTAATTCATCGGCCGGTGAGGTCTACGACGGCTCAAAAAGCAGCTGGTATTGTATATACCCGTTCAGTTCACAGAATACAAAAATTCATGGAATTTTAGTATCCCATTAGCACAGCAGCTCAGTTGAACTCCGTGGCAGAATAGAAGACTAAAGCAGCAGTCGACTCGGCGCCAATGTTTCAAAGCTAAAACTTATAGCAGCCACCTGCAGAATGTCTTGTGTGATCAGAGATCAGGTGTCATTAGGACAGCTTGTGTGCAGACACAACCGCATAAGAAAGCACACACTCACAACTGCACACCGAAACGTGACACACACACAAAACAGAATCAGGAAAATGAAGCCCTATTTGCAAAGGGGCTGCAAAGAAGAGAAAGCAGAGAAAGCAAAACTTATCAGAGGATGGGACAGACAGCAGAAGCAGCAAAACAAGAGGGGATGAAGGAGTAAACGCAGGAAGATAAGGGAGTGCCACCTCCAGAAGAACAAGGTGACAACAAGGTGTTGGACACTCACTATCACGCTGCGAGATCATCTGTGAGTCATGTTCCTCTTGGGCCTCAACTCTGAGTGTTAGCTCGCCCCGACCCGTCAGGTCACTCTCTGAAAACCGGACACCCCACTGTTGACCCAACCAACGACAGACTCCGCTCGCACGAAACGGGCGCAAGCGAGGTGTGGGACACACGAGGCACCAGAAGGTGATGGCAAAAGTCGCGTTTCCTAACTGACAAGTCGACAGAAGACCTCGCGCAAGCTTCTTGAAGCAGCCCGACGGAAGGCCGTCTTTTCGTTGTGTGTACTCAACAGAGATGAATTCCGCCTCAGCCTAACTTTTGATGACGCCCTTTGTTTGTGTGACTGTTCTTGCCAAGCATGTAAATTGCAAGTGTGAAGGTGTCTCATCAAAAAGCTTGCATCACACCATTTTAGGTGTAACGTCTCGCTATAAAATGTAGTGGTAGCAGTCTTTCTGTACCAACGATACTACCGCAAAATCCCGAGCAAGCGCCCCCCTCCCTTGTTCAGGAGATTTGAAATATGTGCCAATGAACAAGCAAGCCCCCTCGCCCCTCCTTCCCCCCACTTTCACTTTTTCAATTACTAGGCTAATAACAGTGAATGCATGTTTATTCAATAAAGCATTTCACTGAAAGCACGGGTATGCAGTCTTTATTCTTAGAGGCACACGCGCCGCCATCTTGAGCTTAGATCGGCGACAGAGCAAGGGCCCCCCTCCAAATCTTGTCGGATTATATTTCACGGCATGGGGCGCGCATGCTCGGGATTTTACGGTACTTCATTACCACTTGCTACTACTGTACACCGATGAATAAAAAACACCATGTATTAAGCACTGCTTGATTTGACACTGTCAGAAGTTTTAGCCTAAACTAAAGTAATAGCTTAGCGACAACGAACAGGAACAATCTATTCCTAACTAATCTTCCTCATAGACACCTCCAGTCAAACCTCAAGCAAAACTCTTTCACATTAAAGCCCCTCCATCCACGATCCTGCCAACAAGGTTAGATACTACCAAACTGTCCAGATCCTCTGCACTCCTCTTGGCCAAGTCTCTCAATTTTTGGTATTACGCAGAATCAGGTTAGTACAAATATTCGAGCACTTCGAATATTCAAATGAATATTACAGTATTCAAATTCACTTCGACATGAATTTAAATTATTTGAAATTTCGAAGTATTCGAAATGAACAAATAGGTGTAATTAGTTTGCATGTAACCCCCAGTAAAGGTGGTTTCACTGCAGAGGAGGGGTGCTATACCATGAATACACCTATCCAGGGGAAATCCGCACTGCTACGAAGCCCCACTTCAAAGTTAGGTTAACATATTACCCTCACATCGATTCATCGTTTTTTAAGTTTAAAACCGGCTTTTATGCTCTAAGTATATTAAATTATAAAATGTAATGTCTTTTACAGGTTATCACTTGCATTCTACCGAAAGTCAAATTCTGATACTATTCGAAGTTGCTTTCACATCCCTTTGAACAAAAAAGAATGACATTTGCACATGCCTAGTTTAAATTTTAAGAAAATATTGTGCAGGTTCGCTGCATTATGACAAATTATATACTATCGAATTCGATTCGAAATTATTCGACCCAAATCACAATTCGCTACGAATTCGCTCCAAACATAAAATTTACTATTCGCACAAGCCCACACAGAATGTACGTCATCTCTGGTACAGGTTTTCCAAGCAGAATACATGCCTTCTGCCGTCTGCTACTGTCACACAGAAATATGAGTGATCAACAGCAGCAAAAAACTGAACTTATAAGAAGCTGGACTGGTGCGAGGAAAAAATTAAGTAACAGCCACACACACCAAGGGTTGGCGCTGCTCAGCAGTGTCCACGTGGATAGAGGGCCTTTACTAACACAATCGAGACCTCTCCAGTAAAAGAAGCTGCTACGTCCTGCTAGCCACCTGCGTCGCGACTTTAACCGTGCGAAGAAATCAAGCTACCACATTCAATAGAATCAGAAAGCAAGTCTCATGAACTTCGATACACGGTGCAAAGAAGCAGGACAACAAGGCTGTGCGAAGACAGAATGACGAGACGAACATTGAATGAGAAAAGCAACAGGCACTGCCACTGCAGAACTGACAAGGACATTCACGAGCAGCATTCATTGCAACACTCCACAAACATTGCAACAACGAACAGGACCTCAGGAGTAGACATTCATAGCTGCATGCGGCCAGTGAAAGTGCTCATGTTCTGGGGGTTGCTTTACTCCACATAAATCACGTGACAGGAGTGAGCCACTGTGTGCTTATATGCTGGTGCCATGAACGGCGAATGAGAAAACAAGATGCACTCTGGAACATCCACTTCTGGAAGTCCAGTGGGTTTCATGCTGTGTAAATAGGCTTTCCAGATGTTCTTGCAAAGATTCACCTAACCACCTGATTAATTTCGTGAATACACTAAATATTTTGTAATCACCTGTACTTACATTCACCAACCCTCATCCACATTCACACCTACGTAGCGCTTGCACTTGGATGTACTTGCGCTTTCTCAGCTTCATGGTCATCCACTATGCCGCACACACACAAACACTCATGTGTGAAGCCAGTCCAAGAACAAGTTCAAGTGCTCATGGATGAGCCCGCCGAATTATGGCGGTGCATCTCACAGGTGGAAGGCTACCCGTTTGGCATTGAAGCTTGGCCCAGAAGTTGGTAAGGATTGCTCTAATGCACTCTGGTTCACATGACAAAGATCATAAGACAAGCCATGGAGCCTGGCATAAGTTTCACTTTGTTTGCCTACATGGCAAGATGAACTTTAAAAGGACACTAAAGAGAAACAATGAATTGCTTTAGATTGATAAAGTGTGCTTGGAGAACTCTTGTGTAGTTTATTTCACCACCATAGGTTCATTATTAGAGGAGAAAACCAAGTTCAAAGTTTCATTTTTAAATTTCGCGCCGTACTTTGTAATTCGTGACGTAAAAAGTTTCGAAGAGCATTCAACGTATTCTGGCGCCAGTGGCTCGACGAAATTTCCATAAACTCGTTATGTCAAGTCTCTGGCCCCCTCAGAGGACAATGTACTTCGATTTAACCGATTAGGAACTACATAGCCCCAAGCAGGCGCCGTCAAAAATATGTGACGTCGCGGCAAATTGTGCGGGAATTCCAAGGTGGCGTCGCCACCTGTATTTTCTTTTTGCGCGTTTTCTCGCTTATTAAGAGTCTTCTTGCAGAAAGCGTGGTGTTTTTGGTATCGTGGAAGACTACTTTACTAATGCGAGAAAAATCGTTTTGCTCTTTAGTGTCCCTTTAACTACTCGGAGTGGCTCCTCAAGAAGTACCTTCTGCATCGGCATTATTCTATATGTACAGGGGGAATGGAAAGAAATCCGAATGGCGTGGCATGCCGTTTTCATCACGCTCTGACCTTGGTGGCAATAAAAGTATGCTAGATAGTTCTTGATTGTATCATGGACGACTCTAGTGGCTTTTTATCACCATCCAGGCTACAACCGCTTGAAAATAAATGCGAAACAGCAGAGAACGTAGATGTCCCCCGTTTGTGTTTCTTTACATCCCCACTGTACATAATTCAGCACTTGAATTTGACACTGTATCTGACAACTATCTTAGATTACTACTCAAAACTATCCGGCACACATCGAAGTTTAAATTTTGCCAGCAGCGCAACTATTGAGCCTGTCCAAAGACCATTGCAACAACATGCCGAGTTCAAAGGAACCATGGAAAAAGTCACTAGCATCTGAGAAAAGCCCAACAATGTGACCAGTGCAAGACAAAGCCTCATGAAAGAATGCTGGGACCACTGGAGGCAATTCTGCACTAGCATAATGATGCTATGTGATCGGGACAGAGAAAAGATGAGACAACAGATCAGGCAGATAAGCGGCAACATAATGACAAGCAAATAATGCCACAGGCACACAGGGTGCGACACAAGAAGCCTTGCAGGAACACGGGTACATCGCATGACTTGGGTGAGAGCTACACGCTGCCGCGTAATTCAATTTTTTATGCTCAAACCAAGTTCACCTACGTTGCCTCAATCAATGCTGATGTATAGTGTGAGCAGTAAGGAAGTTGGCAAGTTCGACCTATTTCCCAAGGCCAGTTCATAAGTTCGACGGACAAAAGCATCAGGTCCATGGTCTGCTCGGTTGGTTGCCCACGTAAGATTTCACGTTGGTAACTGCAACCAGTGTCTTTCGGTAATTTTATAATCTTTAGAACCTGAATGGCCAACAGCCCTAGACACGATAACTGTAGCTGCAAAGAAATGTTTGCCCATGTTTTCTGCGCGTGTCCCCCATTTCAGTGCATCCAGAAAAAAGCTTTCGAGTGCATTAAACAGACTTGACAACTGCCCTTTGTCAAAGGAAAGGATCTCGGGACACTAACCGATACCGTCCTCAGCACAGAAGGTGTCAAAAGCGTTGTTGTGCTTTTTGAAAAGTACTGGTCTTGGAAACTAGACTTTAAGCAGTGTCGTATTCTCCCTTATTTTTTTATATCTTCTGTCAGACTCGACGATATACTTGACGATCCACAACCACGTTCACTACACAACCTTTATTCACCGCGCCACATATCCAACATGTCCGACCTCCGTCTCGTACCCCCTCCCTGCTCTTCCCGTATTCCCGCGCGCCCCCTCGCTGCTCACCCGACACTCGCGCCATCTTGTTCCTCCGCCATCAACCACACAGCCTCCGAGACCTGCACCCAACACACGCGCACTCCTCACTCCCCTATCTCTCACACTTCTTTACACTCTTTTTTATTCCCCTACCTCCTTACCCCGTGTAAGGTAGCCAGACGGTCTGAGAACTGGCAAACCTCACCTTCTCTCCATCCGTCCCTTCCTCCTACTCAAATTTTTAAATGGGGGTGTAAACTGCTGGCCTTTAAAGACACTCAAATAGCTGAGGCACGACACTTTGCACTCCCAATTTTTGTATTATCATATGGAATGCTGATACTGCTCAGACTTGACCACAATCAAAAAGCCGCTGAGATGGGCAACCTCAAAGCTATGCATCGATGCAAGGTAAAAATTCACTCACTGGTGCGGCGAGGGTTTTTTTTTTTTTTTACTCCTGCATATTACACACCATTAATGGCACGTTCACACTGAGACATTCGGCGGCGCGAGCGCGCAGAATACGCTTCGGCGGCAGCGAGATCCGCCGGAAAAGCCCTTTCCGCACCGATCGGTTAAGGGCCGATTTTTGTGGCAGCTGCCGCCGAATTCCTTCACCGCGAACCAATCGGAACGCAAGTCGAACATTCGAAAAATGGTGGCATGCTTGTGATATCGCAGTCGTCGAAGCCTGTAGCGACAGCAAGTCTTTTGTAATCATCCTGTAATTCTCGACAACTGCCAAGTGTTGTCGCGATTAGCATCTTTGCAATACACCATCGCGATCTTGCAGAACGGGTAGCATCATCTCGGCTCGACCAAGCTTCTCGCGTCTTGCAAATTAGGGCGAACCAACCACAACTGCTTGCGTCGTTTCTTGTTCGGCGAATGCATGTTTCTCCTCGTTGGACATCGCCAGAAGGTTGCTTTCCAGCAGGCCAAGCAGTTTGACGACCCTACTCCTGTTTATGCGCTTCGCCGTAACGAAACGCGAACACAACGCAGAGCGCGTCGATGCCAGCGTTCCTTTACGCGAAGAAACAATGACAACTAGGCTTCGGCGGTGTAGTTGGTAAGTAGTGTGAACAATGTGAAATTTCGGCGGCATGAAAATTCCAGTCGCTGCGGCCGGCGGATTCCCCAGTGTGAATGAGCCGTTACAATGCAACAAAGATGAAGTCAACCATTCAAATGCAGCACTGTTCTGATTTGCCATCAAGAAAACGAAAAACGTGACACAAGGAGTCGTAGTTAAAACACCCCATGGATACAGCCTTGCAAGACCTCTTTGCTGGGTTGTCTTTTTCTTTGCACATCAAGATGACAAATAAGTTCAGTTCATTTCCTAATGATAATGACCTGACAAGTGTAAGCCGTTCTACCCAGATGTGGGGCCCTCAGACAAGCGCACAAGACAAGAGAACACACAAAGGGGGGCAAGCTCGAGCAAGCATTTTGGCAAGCAGCGGTGCAAGACAGTAAAGGCAGAGGCGGGAGCCAAGCAGAGAGAGAGGGAGGGGGGGGGGGGGAGTGAGCAAGATGCAAGGTTCTTTCATATTCACCAAGGACGGGCGCATTTTCGGAGTCCCTGTCCAGCAGGGCGTCCACAATGCCAACCAGGTCGACGCCATCAGCCTCATTCTGCAAAGCACACACGAAACGGCACGTTGGTCAACAGTATGAAGAAACTGCACTCTGCTTTGAAAACAGACTAAACACACACCGACACAGAAGACTCTAGACTCGGCAGATTAGTGCTCCTGCCTTAGACACACACTTAAATCTGAGTGCTGGCGAATATGCCTCAATGTTATTAAGGCGAAAGCCTTAGATGAGTCACCAAACGTGAAAATTGACCAGTGTCCCGCGTCGGTGGACTCAACACGAGTGATGCAAAAAATCATCATCACACGATGACGTCACCATATGACATATGTCACAAACTGCCAAAATTTGTGACGTTACATGGTGTCATCACATGACATCACTGCTTGGTCAAAGGTGGGTCAATCACGGAGGCAGTGCAAAACCACGTTAGGTGCGGAAAGCTTTCGATGGGTGGCGGGGCAGGATCAATACATCGACTAAGAAACAGAAGATGGCTTTCGCCTTCAAGTCATCTTAGGTGAATGCATAAGGGACCCTGTGAATTTTCCTGCTACCGTATATTACAGTAAAAGCTCGTTAATTTGACTCTCGTTAATTCGGAAAATCAGTTAATTCAGACACGTCATCTGGTCCCTGTAAATACACGCATCACTCCGTGAGACTGGGCGCTCGTTATTTCGGACAGATTTGACCGCAAATCTGATAATTCGGCGACTTTCGGGCTGCTGGCGAGGCTAGAAAACGAAAAAACAATTCGGAACAAAAGTGAAGCTCAAACACAGCATCGCCACGGACATCAATTGTCGACTTGGCTTGACTTGAGACTGGTTGAACGCCTTTTCTTCGGTGCCATTTTATTGCTTTGTTCCCGTTGGTGTGCTGCATCGTTGAACGTCGTTTTATCGAGGAACGATTCAGTACGGCTCCTTTAGCTTGATTGTTGCTGGTGCTTTTGTGCTGACTTTTCGTGTGAACGCACTTTCCGCCGATGGCAACGCCGGCGACGCGGCCCAAGTACGAGGCCAAGGACTTCATCACCAAAGTGGAAATTTTGCGCGCCCTGAAAAATGGGCTCTGCCGACAAGAAGTTGCTCCTGTGCCATGACGTCGGCAAACAATACGACGCGAGTCTCCTGAGCGCAGTTAGCATTCTTGCGTATGTGTGGCAGAACACGCCTGCGCACGCCATTGCCGACTGTTTCAGGCACAGTGGCTTTGTTGTACCCGACTCCAGCGATGCCGAAGTGTCGCCGGACGACGGTGCCGATGATGGGCAGGATTGCGGAAGTGTTATGCCTGATGCAGTGACACTAGAAGATTTTATCGGCATTGATGATGGCGTTGCCACTGCCGGCTGTCTGACTGATAAGCAAATCGTCAAGTGATGCATGACAACGAATCCGAGAACGAAGAGCCTGAAGAGGAGCAGCCACAACATGAGCCACACGGGCCCCCTCGCACTGTGAAGGAAGTCGCAGAGGTCCTCGTCGTCCTTGAAGAATTTTGTTTTGGCACTGCAGGCAGCATGCGAGCTGCTGAGCACCTTGAAGGGCTCAGAAAAATTGTCCGCGCGAACTTCTGCTCGAAAACAGACACGCATCCGCGATTACTTTGTAAAGTAAAGGTATGTTGAAAAAACTCTTGCATTTATTGTGTTTATTTTGACCATTCGATAATTCGGACATTCGGTTAATTTGGACATTTTTTCCGGTCCCTAGAAATCAGAATTAACGAGCTTTTACTGTATAAGTCAATTACAAGTCGACATTTTTTTCGTAAAGTGACCTTCCAAAGTTTGGGGATCGACCTGTAATCGGAGTTGACCTATACGCGGAATCGTAAAGTCGACTTATCTGTGAGGTCCGACAAAAGGTCATCGTCCTCGGATTCCCTGTTATTCGACGCATCGATAACATCAGCCGCAGAGGCCACGGAGAAGCGGCAACTGTTATCTCCCAAAGCGCGCGCCGCTTCCGGAGCCGGATATTTTTGCAATCTGCCACAACGATCGCAAAACTATAGCAATACCACACGAGGCGTAACTACGGAGCGCTTTTAAAAATCACTGCCGCGTGGCATTAATGCGAACTGCTTGGGAAACATGGTCTCGAAAGCAGCATTTCAAACCTTTGACAGAGGGCAAACGATGCTTTATGAAAAAAAAGAGGAATTTATCTTGCGATGCGCCCTGCAGTTTTGTTTTCATACAATAGAAACAATTTGTTGACAAACCATCGGCGTTCCACAGAAAAGCTGGCAGCGCCATGTGGGCTGGCAACACTTAGTGGGGAACTAAACCACATGACCAGTCACATACGCCCACAAACGCCTTTGCGTTTTTTTTACACTCACACATGTTCGCCATTTCTGCATTTCGCTTCGCTTGCGAGCAGGGGTGTGCGTGATTTGCGACGATGCCCAATGGACGCCAGGATGCCACCATTACGCAGGCAACAGTACAGTGTTGCTTTTAAGCGGCAAGCAATCCTCTACGCAGAGTCGGAAGGCAACATTGCAGCAGAGCGCAAGTTCGGAAAAGTGCTTGAGGGAATGGTGAAAATAAAGGACCAAGATGTTCGCATGTGCTGCTACACGCCGTTCCTTTCGCGGACCGAAGTCTCGACGATACCCTGCCGTTGAGGAGGCGGTTCGAGATTGGGTTCACGACCAGAGAAGCAAGAGCCTGAGTGTTTGCTACGATATTAAAGCAAAAGCACGTACTGTCGCAAAGGATATGTGCATCCCGCAAACAGAGTTCAAAGTATCCGAGAAATGGGTCACAAACTTCATGAAACAAAACAGCCCGAGCCTAAGACGACGCACAACTGCATGCCAAAGGTTGCCCGAAGCCTACAAAGAAAAACGGTGCATGTTTCTTCGCTACGTGAGTGACCTGAAGGCAAAGCATTCATTCCTGCTGGGTCAAATCGGCAACGCCGACCAGACTCCGGTACGGTTTGACATGCCTAGCAAGAGGACAATGTCTGGAAAAGGGGAGCGCCAGGTTCGCCTGCTGACAACGGGCAACACGCACAACTATTTCACTGTTATGTTGTGCTATATGGCCAACGGGCACAAGCTACTCCCATTTCTTCTGTTCAAAGGGAAAATGATGCCAAAGAAAGAAAAGTTTCCACTGAAAGTTATGTGGGTGAACGAAAAGAGTTTTTTTTAACGACGAAACTGGCCTTGAATGGTTTCGTTTTGTGTGGTGCAGGTGCCCGGGAGCACTGCTGAAGCCCCGCAGCATGCTCATCCTGGACTCCTTCCGCGGCCACACCCCAGATCAAGTGAAGAAAGCGGTAGCAGACTCTGGATGTGAGCTGGTCATTATTCCGGATGGACTGACACCTATTCTCCAGCCACTCGCCGTGGCGCTCAATAAGCCATTCAAAGACTGCATGCGTGCATTCTACAATGTCTCAAGAGATGACGAGTCGTAAGCAATGTTTCACATGCAAATAAATGTTTCTTTGCATCACTCCCTCTTCTGAAAAACTTATTGGTGAGCTTTGACCGCAGCATGAGGCTGTGTTCACGATCAACTTTTTTTTTTTTTTTTTTGCCTAGAAGGGGTTGCAAGTTGGGAGGTCGACTTATAATCAGAGTCTGCTTATAATTGGCAACATACGATAGTTATTACTGTCCCCTCGTATGACTAGCCATGACCAACGAACAAGAATGACAAGTTGCTACCATCCAATCATCTACATATCCTTACTACATACTGGCTAATCTGTGCCCTCCTTGACAAGTACGTGCACCACGCCAATTGGACAGCCCACATTGGTATTTTTACTAGCTAGCACCACACTAAAGCTGTGTGCTGCCAAAGGCAGCAAGTTCACAATGGCATTGCAAGTGCTGCTTACCAGAACGGTGCCACTTTCACTGCAGACAACCACCGCTTCCTCGGGGACTGCATGGGCTGCACAAAGAATGAACATGTTTACGAGCTTGAAAATCACCGCATCAGAGGCGAGAAAAGCTGAAAGCACGTTGTCTCCTCCATTTATGCACAGCAGAAGAGCTGAATCCACAAAAAACACCACCACTGTAAGTAACCCCTAAGTATGTTTTCCAGTACATACAAATTCCCAATTTGCAGGTTCACGGTACAGATAGTTGAAGACACCATGTTTAATTCATATGCTTGTCTTTTTCTGAGTGATAGAATGGTGTTTTTCTTATGTGTCTCCCTTTTTTTTTTATTGTCACAATAGTTCTACTACAGCAGATTCCAATGTTATGAACAGCCCATAGCAACAATGGAGCAAACAATAATAATTATTGGGGTTTTACGTCCCAAAACCTCTATACGATTATGAGAGATGCCGCAGTGGACAGCTCCAGAAATTTCAACCAACAGGGCTTCTTTAACATGCACTTAAATCTAAGTACACGGGCCTCAATCACTTTTGCCTCCATCGGAAATGTGGCCGCCGCGGCTGGGATTCGATCCTGCGACCTGCGGGTGAGCAGTCAACCACCATAACCACTAGACCACCGTGGCGGGTAATGGAGCAAACACCCAGTCTGTATTTTTTGTCCGTCTCACGCATGTCTAGCTCAAATGCCTTTACGAATGAAGACTGAAGTAAGTCACAATAAACAACACTGCCAGCTTATGTGTAAATGGAATGTTGAAAGTTACCTTTTCGTCATGTACACCCTCATTCCCCCTCCCTATCAACTCATGCTTCTCCCCTTAGGATCTGCAAATTGCACTGTTTCGTCAGAGAACACAATTCCAGAATTCCTAAAGGATTAGGAAGGCTGAAAGGGGGGGAAGGGGGAGAAGGGAGAAAAAGAAACTGCATCTGACCACCACTCACATTCACTGTCGGTGTTGTCGTCCACCGTAACATCCCCATAGGCATTTGTGGCCTCAGATGAACTCATCTCGGCATTTCGACCCCCAACAGCTGCAAGTAAAAATAAAGAGAGAAAGGGGAGAGGGGAGAATGAAAGCTTCACCACATATCCACTACTTCCACGAATCTGGACTCCCAGAAAAAGGTGCTGCCCAAGATCTTCGAGGGCGTACAGTGCCAGCAGTAATTAAAAGGGACAAAGAAAGACGCAAACAGTGCCGTTCAACCTCAAAGATTCCACAGCTTAACGGGAGACATGGCACTTTAAAAAGCTTTTTAAAAATTATTGATCGATTTTGATAGAACTTGCAGTTTTAAGAACATTTGTGTGCCGATTTCAAATATGCAATTGTTTTTCTTCTACGATAAGTAGTTTCCAAGATATCCCAGACACCTACTTCTTTGTTTAAGGCCTAATTAGCTAATTAACCGCAACCTGCACAGCCATGGACAATCCATAGAATACAATGAGAATGTTTGTAGTGTGTCGTAAAGTATAAATAATTGCGTTAGGCCATTTCCAAGCAGAGTTGTGAGCTGTTGCACCTGATTTAAAAAATGCCCTCATTAATACTCAAAACAGAACCTTCAATTGGAACATTTTCTCATGTAAGTAATAGCCCAAAATTTACCTTACAACACATCGCATCTATTTATCTTAGAAGCAAAAAAGAAATAATGATAACCCAGGTAGAACAAAAGATACTGATCCTCCATCACAGGAAGAGCATGAAAAACTGGTTGCCGTTCGCCCTCAATTGAAAGGGCAGGGTGGATGGTTTTGGTTTTTTAAAGTGAGATATGGAGAGAAGACGATGGTACGCAGCAGTGAAAACTTGTAACTAGGGCCACAATGATGTCCGGAACGTGAAGTGATGGTCAGCAAAAACCAGATCTTTTGGTTGACTTTCGGTCCCTAAGTGCCACGTCACCCCTTAAAATGCTTCTTGGCAAGTAAAGAATCAACTTCCTAAACACATGTCAGCATCATTCGCTTTTATAAAGGTTTTACACAAACCCGACAAATCGGACCATTGATACTACTATTCGTTTCGACTTTGCTAACAACAGGAAAAAAAAAATTAGATTTTCCCGCTAGTCTACCATCGGCACCCCAAGACGTTGACTCACGCTCTAGAGGTGGCGGCCCGTCATCGCCATCTCGGTGCTCCTCGTCACCGACTCGTGCATGTGCTTCCTCTTCGTCTTCCCGCCCCTCGTCGTGAGAGGCCAGCAGCATGGGTGTGCGGGAGGATCCACCGGCTCCGCTCCCCGGCCCACCGGCTCCACCCGCCCCGGCCCCTCCGCTCTGCGAAGAACCCGTCCCCTTTCGCCCGCCGCGGGGGTGCCCGCTTCCGGGGGCAGCCTGTGAGGGCAGATTGACTATGCGCGAGAGTGTCTCCAGAGGTTTCAGGGCAGAGTTGACTGTGGCAGCCATGTGCGGTGAAGAGAGGTCCAGGTTGTGCGGAATGCGTGCCAGGTCCGTCAGCAGGCCTCGGCGCAGCAGCACCCGTACCTGAAAGATGGGAAGGAGGTCAAGACACGTTGTACAAGACATTTTTGCAGCTAGAGCATTTCTAACACCACATTCTTGCAATAAAAACTTTAAAAAAGAAGTACTAGTTTGTGTAACACAGTTATATTACAGAAACAGGAACACTGTAGGTTACATGTATTTTTCTTAAAAGTTCTGTGAAAAAGTAATCTCTTTTCTAAAACAGTGATTTATAGTGCAATCCAAGTTATGTAGCAAATACAACAGTGAATATGGCCTATCCTGTTCTAAAGCCACCATTCACAATTTAAGAATGTGGTATGCCTTATTACTAGAGCTGTGCGAATAGCAAAATTTTGGGTGCGAAGCGAATTCGAATAAAGATTGAGTGCGAATCGAATCGAATAATTTCGAATAATTTTCGAATATTTCTCAAACATTTTTCGAATAATTCGAAGTGCAATTACAGAAAAAGTTGCAGAGAATCCCCAAGTATGTTCTTGTGAGATAGCAACATGAAAGTGTTTCTTTTCGCTAGGTTGATGAAGCACTGGTGGGGTCATATTTCATAGTTGTCTTTCTTATCAAGAATGAGGCTATGTAGAGGCCGAATTGTATTTATGTACATGATTTGGTGCAACCAAAGTGTTGCCGACAACACTTTACACGTGATAGGCAGAGATGCCATTTCCTCAGCCTCTCCTTCTCTTTCAACTTCTGTGGAAGGCCAACTGATGTGGCGGACAAGGATGTCCTCCCTTCAAGTCCGGAGTTCCAAATCTGCCTTGTAGATGTCGATATATAAGAACATCTGAAATTTTGGATGCTAAAAAGCTTCAGCGTCCGATTTTTCGGACTTCTTGCCCAAATTTCAGGCCCAAAACAGCATTAATTCAGCCCCCAACTCTGCCACATCTTTCATCTCCATGTTGGAACCAGCGTTTTCTTGAGTTAATACATTTGCGACCGTAGCGGAGCTTGAAAGGCAGCTTTGCCGCAATACGGGGGTGTGATGAGGTGAAGCATATTGAAAATCTAGTGACCACTTCCAAACGGACATTGGCAGTCTCTTGGCTAAGTTCGACCGTAACGGACTCTGAAAGGCAGCTTTGCCGCAATACGGGGGTGTGAGGAGGTGAAGCATATTGAAAATCTAGGGACCACTTCCAAGCGGACGTTGACTGTCTCTTGCCTAAGTTCGACCGTAACGGAGCTTGAAAGGCAGCTTTGCCGCAATACGGGGGTGTGATGAGGTGAAGCGTATTGAAAAATCTAGGGACCACTTCCAACCGGACTTTGTCTCTTGGCTAAGTTCGACCGTAACGGAGCTTGAAAGGCAGCTTTGCCGCAATACGTGAGTGTAATGAGGTGAAGCATATTAAAAATCTGAAGGGGTCACTTTCAACCGGACGTTGACTGCATTTGTCTTAGGGAAGTTCGAATAGTTCGAATAGTAAAATTTCAGTGCGAATCGAATCGAATAGCAAACAATATTCGAAAAATATTCGGAATTTCGAATATTCGCACACCCCTACTTATTACCTAACTTGCATCAATGCCTAAACAACAGAACAAAAAAGAGCAGAGTGAGGCGACCTGAAATCGATAAAGAGCAATCAATGTCTACAGTAATCAAGAATGACTTGCTCCTTGTTGCTGCCTTGACAAAGGAAAGTCTGCTTGTCGAAACATTGGCTACAGCGACACCTCCTGTTCAAGGATTTTTCATCTCTTAAAGCTTCCATCTTACCCTGAACTTCTGCCTTATTTGCCCCAAACGGTGCCGTAAAATTAACTTGCTTTTTAATCACAATGTCACAATAGGAAATGACAATCTAACGATCCCATGGTCTGTAACCAGCGAGACTGATACCTGCTAAGCCTGGCAGCTTATATATATTAAGCCCGCGCCTGATGAACCCGGCATCCCATAAGCCCTGTACCCGTCAAGCCCGGCGCCTGACAAGCCCTGTACCCGTCAAGCCCGGCACCCAACAAGACCTGCACCCGACAAGACCTGCACCCGACAAGACCTGCACTGGGCAAGCCTGGCACTCGACAAGCCCTGCACCCAATGAAATGCAATGAAGTCCTGTACCCAATAAAACCCGATGAAGTTCAGTACCCAATGAAATCAAATGCAAAATGAAAGCCAATAAAGTGCAGTATCCGGGAAGCCCAGCTGTCTAAGTGCCTGGAAGTCCTTCTGCATGCGGGATTATAACAGCTGCAAAATGACAGCAATGCTCACCATGTTGTTCATGCTGGCATGGAGCTGCCTGAAGGAAGAGGCAGCCTGGGCAGGTGGACACGACTCGATCATGGTGCCGACCAGACCGGTCAGCGCTTGGATGCGGGCATGCTTCTCCACTGTCTCGGGCAGTGCGAGTGCTCGCTGCAGCGCTGCCTTCACCTCGACAACAAGAGTGGCCTGAGTGTCGGGAGAGTGGTTGGCCGAGGCCAGCGCCGCCACCAGGACTCTGGCCAAGGCAGGGCTGTCCTTGTCGCCCGCCTTCTGGCACTGCGGAAGCAGGTTGTCCAGCAGGAAGCCCAGGGCAGTGATCTCCTGCACGAGAACGACGCTGTCATTCCAACTTCAAAACCTGGTATTGCCACTAATCTTCTGGACAATTTGGTGACACTGCGCCACTCGATGCTTCACTTTAGAAGTGCTCAAAAGGTAGTCACGAAGGGGAAGACAACAAGACCCTGATGTCTCGCCCTGCCCTCTGTTACGCATAGTCACCGTAGGAATGAAGCAGTCATTGTGACAAGTCCTAGCAACAAGCCATAAAAACAAGCAATTAACTGCGATTACACGAATGATACAGAGGCGTATCGTATTAAGTTTCAAGTGTATCGCATCTCGTGAAGGCAAGGTAGCTTGCAAGGACCTCAAAAGCACCAAGCAGGGCAGTTCGAGTTGCAATATGCGCATTTAGCGGCACGTGTAAACCAAACAGTGTCGTATAGCGAATTACGAGAACCCTATCACAGCAGGATGACAACCATCTAAGCAATCGTCCAGCGGTAACCGCTGCTGCACCGTAGGACATCAAAACAAACATCATGGCTGACAAAGCTGGGAACATGCGATTTCGTTTCACTGAGTACATTATGCACATTCAGAAAGCATTTCCTTATACTGTATAAACGCGTGTAAGGGCCGCACCCGTGTAAGGGCCGCACCCCGTTTTTTTGAAGTGCATATTCTAAAAAAAAAAAAAAAAAATCTGCGTAAGGGCCGCACCCACACTTTCCTCAACCAATACATATTCAAAATGGGCGCGCGCGTACGCTTCTAGGCGTAGTCGATAGATGGCGCAAGGAAACGCAACCATCATCATCGTCACCAGAGTATATATATGCATATATTTTTGGATTTTATTCGTGTTAAGATGTTCGTGAAGTGGGCTAAAAATTTTAACTTTTTTATTAGTATTCATAGACACGCCAACTAAAGGTTAAAGCAGGATTTTATCTTTTGCTTCTCACATCTTTATACAAACGCACTATCGGCGCTATCCATATCGGCATTAGCATCACCAACTTTGGCATGGCTGGCATGGCGTTCGTGTTGTTCGGTTTGTGCAGTTCAGCCAGCCATTTGCTGTAGTTTTCTGCACTGTTCGATGACCTTCGTGCTAGCTTGTTTTCTACACGGCGTTCACGTTTTGGCAAGATGGGCAAGTATCTGAATAGCTACACTGCTGGCTATAAGTTGAAGGTGATCAAGTATGCTCTCGAGCATGGGAAACGTGCCGCCGGCAGAAAATTCGACGTTGACGAGAAGTGTGTTCGACGTTGGTGTGCTCAAAAAGAAGCCTTGCGAAACACCAACAGCACTAAGCGCGCTTTCCGAGGAGAGAAGTGCAAGTTTCCCGATTTGAGAGAAGACTTGCTCCGCTATGTGACTGAAGTGCGGAATGATGGTCTTGCACTCACAACGGACATGCTGCGTGTGAAGGGACTAGCCTTGGCGACTGTACTTGGGTGGATCCTATCTGCATGGAGCTCGGTGTCGGCGGACATTGTGTCCCGAAGTTTTAAAGGGGCCCTGCAACACCTTTCTTAATTATATTGGAATAGTCTCATTATTGACGTATGACTCTTCACGAGTCATATGCCGCAAAAATTTTTCGAATCCGTCAAGTCTAAGTGGTACCAAATTATAGAGATCACGTTCCGCAGCTTTCGCTCTCAACTCAACGCAGCGAGCGCGCGGAAAGCTGCGCGCGGCGTGAGGGGAGAGAGGGAGGGCGGAGGTGCGAGGAGGCGACGTCAGCGCCGGCGGCATTTTTTTCATTTTTTTCTCTCTGGCGTCTCGGCGCAACCACGTGGTCTGTGCCGCCACTTCTGGTCGGCTTGCGTCGTTCTCGTCGAGCGGAGTCGATCGCACTGTGTATCGCGTGTGCTTGAAAACTGCGCGTCGGTTTGGTAATGTTGGGTGTGCACCTCGAACGCCGTAGTGTTTTCATCACTTTGCCAACCATGGAAGCAAACGTGCGCGCTCGTTTGGAACGAATGACAGCTGAGATCGGTTTCGACTCATACTCCGATACACCGCCTCGTAAGACGGCACTGGCAGACGACCCCGAAGCGCCGCCATTATCGGACGCCAGCATTGTTATCGGAGACACGCTGCGCCCGTGCCTCGGTCGGTCGTGAGAACGTGCCGACGATGCAGTTCTCAGCTGACGAGGCAACACTCGAACGGCTGCCACTCTCAACGGCAACTGGCGATGGTCAAAAGCACAGAAATATTCACGTTTTCGGCACTGCGCATGGCGAAGAAAATGGAACCACGCAACTACGAGCAGACGAGCTGTCGGTGAGACCGGAAGCGCTAATATTAATGTTTGTTCGGTGTTTTTAACGCGATAACATAATATAAACGTACATATTATCTACTTATTGAACTCAAAATTAACAACGAAAGTAATAATGAGGGTGTTATCGTGATTATAACATCAGCCAATGGTGGAACTGTCGACAATCGCGTCATATTTTGCGGACTAATACATCATTTGTCGAGAGAAGAGGGAGCGATTTTCAGCTGACTGAGAATTTATTGTAAATTCCAGGCCGTGCGCATCGCTATAATATTTGGCTCGCGTGTTCTCGAGAGCCTCGACTACCGATCGGCAGCGCTTTTTGAGCATGCTCGAAAAGTGTTGCAGGGCCCCTTTAAAGTCGCCGGGATATCTAACAGCTTGGATGGCATGGAAGATGACTGCTTGTGGGGTGACGGCGCTTCGCAGCACACCATCTCATCTCGGACTCCCAAGTCTGAGGACTCGCCGAGTGACGACGATTGAGCACGTATGTCGCAAGAAATGTCGTATACTGCAATAAACGCTCTTCGTTCGCTAACTGGTGCGTTTTTACTTTTAAAAAAAATGTCGCGTGTATGGGCCGCACCCTGAAAATTGGCCCTCATTTCTTGAAAAAAAAAGTGCGGCCCTTACACGCGTTTATACGGTAATAAACGAGACAAGCACTAGTGAGTTCCTTGATTCACGGTGTTAACGTAGCCAGGTAAATTTTTAAGAAGCAGACATGGTGGCATACGGAGAATATGCATTACACCAAGTTAGTACGATACATATTAACCTTATTTACACAAACGAAGCTATCACAAAATCCGAGCAGGCTGCTACTGTTAGTCGCAGTGCAAGGATTCTGCTTCGCCCTTTTCAGCTTATCCCGTATCACAGCCATGAGCCCACCATGGACTATTCAAGCACATGATACTGCAAGAAGTGGAACATAGGTTGGGCCCTCCTAACATTAAATCTTAAAAAAAAGAGAGAGAGAGAGAGAGGAATGATTCGAAAGGCAAAGAAAATAGGGGGAAAAACAGTGTAAAGCAAAGCAGCTACCCTAGCCTAGCAATCACGACAAAAAAAGAAATGCAAAATGGTACCACCCTACAGTGCCGCCACTGATAATCGCAATGGCAATGGAGGCTATTGACTTTAACAGCCGATTGTTGCAAGACTCCCACATTTTTTCTGCCAATGACTGGTATATAAGACAAGGCTCGATTTTTCGTTGCGGTTTAAAAAGAAAAAATTCGACCTATATTCCAGTTTTTATGGTAAGCGGACAAGCCAGCAGACCACTGACCTCCGGGACGAGCTCCGTCTGGCCCGCAGTGTAGACGTGATCGGCGACCATCCGGGCACACGGGGCGTACGAGCGTACCAGCTCCGCCAGAAGCCGGCACACGGCTGACTTGGGCAGCAGGGGCAGGCTCTTGTCTTCCTTGGGGGCCTGACCAAAAGGACGGCTTGACCCTGCAGGCCCCACACCCTTGTCCTCCGCTCCGCCGGACGGGTCCAGGTTGGGCACGGGCTCCTCGTCCAGCAGGTCGGCACCACTGCCCTCACGCACGAGGTCGGCAGGCACGGTGCCTGCGCCGCCACCTCCGCCACCTCCGCCGCCTCCTGCTCCTCCTGCTGCTCCATTGGAGGCAGACGGCGGGCTCCCACTGGGGTCTGTTGATACCTCTGCTTGACCTACAGGAAAAGACCGTCGCAGGAGGCAAGCAGCTACAGCCAAATGAACATCCGTGTTTCAAGGTGTCAGACAGAGCTACAGTAGGACTCAACTCGAGGGGACCT